>NC_071087.1:57523492-57823492 GCF_027358695.1 Spea bombifrons
GGTTGTTCTGCAGACGAGGCTGGATGAATTACATGATTACAATTTTTTTACTCCGGTAATATATCTTTAAGCTGACATTTCACAATAGTGAGCCAACCAGTAATAATGGAACTCTAAAAGGGGGAAAAGAAAGACATTGCAAACATTAGTAACATTATTTGTAGAAAAAACAAAATGTGCAGTACATTATTTACCATTATATGCATAAGTGTGTATCATTTATATATATATATACACACATATATATATATATATATATATATATATATATATATAAATAAACACACATATTTCCAAACAATGTCACAGGTGGAAATGCATGTCTTCTTGTTACTAAATAACGTAACATATAAAATGATTTGCTGTGAATAAAACAAAGTATCCATTTGAGAACCTGCTGGCTATTTAAACCAACGAATGGATAATATGTTTCTCCTTCAGAAACATAGTGGAGAAAGTGTTCCACATCGTTCTATTTACTATTGTAGCAATTCAGCTGGCTCTATACATTGCACTGTACAGCCTGACATTTACCCCACCGCTTCCATTATTCATTATCCCTCCATTAGGTTACTACTCACGTCAGCCTAATCCGAAGAAGACAAATTCAAACTCAGCCACACTCTGCATTAACCTGGCCAATGAAAAGCCCAAAATGCATTTTTTTTAATAAACCGGAAGTTTTACTTTTTCCATCGTTACGTAGAAACCCACATTTCAAATTTGAATCTCAGAGTACTAATCACGAAGAGAAAAGGCGAGGCCAAAACGTCTCCATTGTGGAGTCCAGACACATCCATTTTCACGGCGACTAGTTTTATTCGAGTACTCTTTTGTCGATAGCATATACTGGCCCGTGTTATAGCTCCGGTGTTTATCACTCTACGGTTCAAAAGTCGGGAATCACTGGAAGTGCTAGAGAGCGTAGCGATTTTTTTTTTGGAAATAGGGTATTTGTATTTTCCATATGAGTATGTTTGCTTAGTCCAAAGAACTATTTTATTATTGCACAATTTAAATGAATCGTGATGAACGCAAAGAAACCGCTAAAATGATCTGATTTTTTCGATACATAAACAAATGTATATAATATATAAATACATCGATTTAGATATATAGATATATACTTATACATTATATACTTAAACAGGTATAGACTGGAATATATATATATATATATATATATATATATATATATATATATATATATATATATATATATATATAATTTTGCATACTGTATTGCAGATTTTACTCCCGTCAGTGTGGTTTTCTTGAATTGCACGGAACAGGAGTTTAACAGACACTGTTTCCGGTCGGACTCTTATGTTGGTTACCAAAACAGGAAGCAATAGGATTCCTCCTTCTCTCATGCAGGTCATAGGACAAGCTTTGCTGTAGGATGCTTCTTATAAGATTGTCGCTAAAAACTTTTGCTAGCAGACAGCTACCTGTAAAGCTGTTCAGTCCCTCAGCATTGCATGGTGCCGGAGGCTCTGGCACAGGTAGGTTCCCATTGTAGTGGCAGCTCTACCAAAAAGTGCTATGGATGAAGTGCCACACATCGATTAGTCTTTTCAAGTGCATATAAAGACATTTGTTTGCCATTACTACAATATACACTGTAAGCTCATTGAGCAGGGCCCTCCTCACCTGTTGTTTTTGTAAGTCAGTACTACTTGTTATGTCCTGTCTACCCACTGTACAGCGCTACGGAATATGATGGCGCTATGTAACATGTTACACAATACGTAAGTGGCATCACTGGTGTTTATCGATTTGTTTTCCCTACTGATCTTCCTAAAGAGTTGTGGAAGCTGAGTATCCCTGGCACATTTTTCTACCCCTAATTTTATTACATAATTACCTTTCTTTTTTATGGGGTACTTGGGAAGATGACCCCCCCCATTCGAAGATCAATTACATTATGTATCTTGGTGGTGTGATTGTAAGCTTGAGAGCCGGACCCTCGGTGTCAGTTGTATAAGAACGTATGTTCTGTAAGAAGTGCTGTGTGAAGAGTTATAATAATAATCTTAGCATTTATGTACGTAAATCCATGCAGTAAAAGTTCCCAACTCCAAGGGATGGCTTTTCAAGTCATGTAGCAAATGAATATGTCTTGACCAGTAGATATACAATGTTGATTAAACAGTAGACGCTACTACAATTTTCTCAATGAATTAACAATTTTTGTCTATTAATAGCAACAATTATGAAGTAAAGTCTGACTGATGTTTTTTTCTTTCTTTCTTTAGTAATATGTCTTAGAAGCCAGAGTACACATCAAACTACACAACATGTGCATGATGATATGGTAAGATATTGTGTTTAAATAAATGCTATATATAATAATTTACTTTGGTATAATAGACCACGAAACAATCCTGGCAGGGAGGGACAGGGAGGTGAGTGGTACCTGGAATCCTTCCTAATCCCTTTCTTGTAGAAGATGCTGTATCTTCTTATGCCTTTTTCTTTTGACACCAGTTGGTGGGGTTGTGCAAAGAAAATGTGTGAGGACTCCTCGATGAGACAATATCCTTTGATGCTTTCCCAAAGCTTGTAAAACATCACCCCATAAGTAAAACGTCTGCCCCCCTGGTCAGGGGGTGTGCATTTAAAAAAAAATGTACTATGAAAAACAATCTTAAATAGTTTTTATAAATGGTCAAAATATGGGTCACCCATTGGGCATTAGCATTAAAATGGAGATATCTGAGCAGGCTATACCTGAACCTGAGGTATTCAATGGAATATTTGAGGGCTGAAAAGCTATGATTTTTCATAGAAATCACAAACTCATGCTCGCTCTTGCCACAGATCATAAAGAGCAGGGTGCAGCGCATGTTGGAGCTCGCCACAGGATTTTCTTCAGGGCTTACCGGTACGTCCATCAGGTAATCTTACCACGTCTTTTGTTGACGTACCGGTACGTCCATAGGTAAAGAAAGGGAATAAGAAACTTCCCGGGTCTCTGATACGTCGCTTCCTTAATGGATTGCTCTATTTCCCTGCATGTGATGCTTTTCATTGCCGGATCACAGTTTAGTTCTGTATTATTTACCGTATTTGCTCGATTATAAGACAAGGTTTTTTCCAGAGCAAATGGTCTGAAAAATACCCCTCGTCTTATAATCGGGGGTCGTCTCATAATTAGACCTCAACTAGGTCTGACTATGAGACTAAGATCCAGATCCCCCGCAGCGATGCAGGGGACTCGGATCCTCCTGCCCCCCCCACTTACCGGTACTTCTGAGTCCCCGGTGCTTAGTCCGGGCAGCGTGTAGAGCCAGGAGGAGGTGCGGTTAGCAGCGGGGGTTGTCTGCGTCCATCGCGCAGACCTTCCCCGGCTGTCAGAGATCAGAGATCCCCCTGATAGTTTACACGAATTAACATTTACTGGTAAAACTTTTTTCCTATAGGGTCGTCTTTTATTCAGGCTTTTTCTTTTTTTCATAAATTAATATTCAGATTTTGGGGGGGGGTCGTCTTATAATCAGGGTCGTCTTATAATCGAGCAAATACGGTAGTTATTTCTGTTACTACAATATGGTTTTACTATGTGGAACCAGGACTGGCGTGCTACTCTGTAATTTTATTTTGTAATTTCAAATTCTACGAGTGCGCCCAGTCATTCTTCTTGTCATGATTATCTCTGTGATGTGCAATAGGCTCACACTTTTCTTTGGTACGTGACTAAAGATGAAGTATTTGACATGTATACTTTGTGTGAGTCATGTACAATACCCATGTGTCGGTACATTGTATTTCTGTATTTTCCACCCTTTTGTGCAATAAGAGAATTGATTAAGAAAAGAGGGATAACGTGTAAATATGTTTCAAAATATTTTATTTATCCATCTTTTTGAATTGATTACAGCCCCAGCAGATGGAGAATCCATATAAAGAGCCACCCAAGAAGTGCATATTGTGTGGGGTGCCTGTAGATTACAAGAACACACAGGTAAGGTGTACTGTACGCGCCTGCAGTCTACCGCTGTACGCGTCTGTTTCTACAGACGTTGGAAATGGGCTTGTGTGAAGTGGCATTTAAATAGCTGGGTTGCATAAATAATTCACTTAATGACCAGTTGCCAGAAACATTAAATGTCTATAAAACAATGTCATTTTTTCAGTCCTTCTTAGTGGGGTTTATTGACAACCTTATTTGTTCAAGTTGATCTAAGCTATAATAACCATTGTCCCATTTCATTCCAACAGCTATTGTCTCAGTTTGTTTCACCTCACACTGGGCGTATCTATGGCAGACACATAACAGGTAATTATTTGGTTTATTATAATTTATTATTATAATTTATAATATTATAATTATTATAATTGGTGCAAAGTCTTAAAAGGTTTTATCTTCATGGCCAGCAATTAAATGGTCCACCCAGCTGGAGCATACCAAGACATCACAGCGACGTGCCAATTGTTTACATTGTCTTTTGAGCCATTTCAAATGATAAAATTCAGGTATTGTATCATTTAACCTAATCACAGGTCAAATACAATTTGGATAAAAATTAGTTCTTTTTTTCTTACGATTTTACCACTTTTTGTAAGCTGATGGAGGAAAATACCTTTAAGTCAGGAAACAGGATCCCAAAATAACCAAAACATGCTCTTCAAAACCAGATATAGTTTATTGTGTCAAAGATATGTGGCTGCGGGTTACAGGGGGGAAGCCTGTGTCAGCATTATCAAAACGCCCCCGATCGAAGGTACACTACTGCTGGACACGAAGATGCAATTATGAATATATAAATGCTAAAAATGTATTATGTTCTGAGCATATTCCTTTGTTACGTAACTATATAATTGAAATGCAGGTCTAGTTCACGACCTCTACTTCCGTTTAGCAGTTTTAACACATGGTCAGAATTTCAAGTTTTTGTGGGGACGACAAATTCCTCATTCCCCACGGTACTTTGTAATTCCATTGGTTGAACTACTGTTCCTCAACAAAGAATCCATTTAAAAGGCACTTTGTAAATATCTTAATATGCATTTGTTAAACCTGTGGACAGAAAACAAATCACTTAACGTCAAAAGGAGCAACTGTTGCTCCTCTGTTGTCCAAAGTTTTGTGCCGCTGCACATAGAGGTCTTGTTGGATCGGCATAAGTAGGTAAGAACGTAGAATTTGGTGGAAGAACCATTAGGCTTATCTAGTTCACCATTTTTTTTTTCTAATGTAAAGACTCAAACCTTCAATCAGTCCTTGATCTTAGACTCTGAATAGTCATACACTTAGCTCGCGTGTGTTTAAATTCTCTCACTGTGTTAGCCTCTACTACTTCTGCTGAGAGGCTGTTCCCATTATCTACCATACTCTCTAGTAATGTAAAACTTTCTTGCATTGCATCTAAGCCTCTGACCCTCCAGTTTTATATTATGACCTGTTGTTCTAACCTTTATCCTCTTTTACCCTCCTGTATTGTTAAACTGATTAGTTTAAATTTGTATAGCACCAGCAGTTTATGTAGTGCTGTTGACATATTGGTACAGAAGGGTAAGCAACGGGGGCACCAACAAAACTTAAAAAGACCTCTGGGCTATGATTTGCATTAGGGTGCATGTGATGACTTATTTTTTTCCTCCTTTTCAGGGTTGTGCGGGAAGAAGCAGAGGGAGATCTCCAAAGCCATAAAGAGGGCACACATAATGGGTAAGAATTTTGTAACTCCTGTCTTCTCGCGATACCTGTGATATTGCTAGTTAGTACTCTAATTTTTATTTTATTTTACAGGTTTTATGCCTGTTACATTCAAGGATCCTGCATTTCTCAAAGACCCCAAAATATGTGACATATAAACGTAATACAGTTTAATAAATATCTATTTGAAATATGTTTTTTGTTTACGTTACTGTATTGCCTGTAAACATCAACAGAACATATACAATATTGCCAGGCTGCTGGTATCTTACAGCTAATACTGGATGATCTTCTCACTGGAGTTGGACCTTCATAATATATAGTGAAATAAGTGAGTTCAAATTACTCCTGCGCTCTCTTACTTTAGTGTACAGCGCTAAGTGGAAAAGGGGGAAGCAGCGCTGTTAGGGATGGCATTAGATTATACTGTATTAGAAAACAGTATCTTCATTTGAATTATTATAATAGTAAAAACATTATATTGGTAAACCACTTTTTCCCCAGTTGGCTAACCATGGGATATAGAAAAGTTACCACGTGTTTAATAAAATGTTTTATTATGTATGTAGACATACATTTTAAACAGATCTAGAAGGTTGGGGACTGTGGCACGGAGCACTCCATCTTTAAGCTGTCACAAATATCATCATCTGTTTCTGTGCCACTGGTAAGTGGCAGCTTTTCGCTGTCGCTAGTCTCACCCTCTCCCCTGAGAGAACGGGTCTTGCGAAGATGCAGAAACCGGGTCTTTTTTACTGCTTGTGCTCCATCTTGAATAGCCATTGCTTTTCTCTTTTTTGTCCGCCTTGCCCGGGTTTCTACGAAGTCACTTTGGCTGATCATTAAAGTGAGCTTGTCGGCCTGATGTAGGTCGTGGTTGACGCTGCAGCTATGTGGGATTGGCCTTCCAGTCGCTGAAAGCCGGCATGTTTGTAGGAGGACAGAACTTGGAAAAAATTTATGTAAGGCTTCACATAAGAGAACATTTTCCGGAAGTTCATTTGCAGTATGCTCTTCCCCTAAGAGAAGATAAAAAAAAAAAAAGAAAATACGATAGTCGTACCAATCTAATCATAGTGCTGTTTAAGAGGCAAAATGGGAAATGTCTTTTGTGAATTCACACGTAATCCTCAAAGCCAGGAGTGGAGCCAGTCCTCACTCCCTTCTCTGGCCCCAGGCACTGAGTTGGTTAAGTGGCTACCTGGTATTCCTGCCTGATCTGTAGGTGTGTTTTCATCATCAAGTGAGCAGAGGGGCTGCACAGAGCTGGCTATAGGTGATACTTGAGATTCAGCTCTGCGTGGCCTCTACGTTATCAAAATTGCCAAGCAGCCTCTGAATGTTTAAATCTTTCCCAGAATACTGGAGGATATGAAGTGACTGAGCATATATGAGTTGTGTAATTGTCTATGTGTTGTGATTGCTGTAAGTTATGTCTGTGAGAGATATCTCAAATTGTTGTGCATGTCTGTGAATGTTTTATGCATCATATAACTAAATATATATGTGAACTGGATTTTTTTTTTTTTATGGAGTAGAAAATATGCAGCCCCCAATTTGTGGCTGTGGATTCAAACCAGCCCCCATGTCCATTTGACACCCCCGATCAAAAGGAAAGTACAATCCGACCATATTTTCGGTTAAATTGAACTGTTAAATTAAAAGTATACTTCCTTCAACTACACAGTATCCTGCGGAATTTAAACACTGCAAGGCTACTTGAAACCGTCCCTTTTAGTTACATTGAATGGAAAGATCCCGGCCACTGGGAGCGCTGGGTGCACGTTCCTGGTTATTAAGACGTTTCCTACCTTTACGTTTAAACAGTCAATACATAGCCTCATGCTCATGGCACAACTCTGCCGAGGAAATTGCTGTCTGCCACTCTCCCAGTTAAATAACTATTTTATTTGAAGCAGCAAAACATGTTAGAATGGGGTGTACCTGATGAGCTACACCTTATTTACGATTATCAGCTGCAGGGGAGAACGCAAACATCTTAAAGGGGCACTGAGTGACTTGCACTAACCAGAGACCTACAGCGCATACAGTGCAACTTCATAATGAAGGTTTGTGGATTTTAAAAATAAGTAAAATGAAGGTAATCTTTGGTGTACTATGTGGTGCTTATCTCCATTCATCATCAGATATTTTGCACATTTTATTATGCTGTTAACTGATATTGTTGTTATAAAGTTACCTGACTTCAGACAAAGCTGCCTTTTCTTTTCGGCAATTTGGTTCTTAATATCATTCACTTCTTGCAAAAGCTTTTCCACCGATCTCTCGCTTTCTAGCACACTACTGCATGTTTTCTGCAAACCGAAAGAAAAGGGGGTTTTCTGTTGAAAATGTACACTTTAATGCAACAAAATTGTTAAGCTAACAAGCAAATTATCACGTCACAATTAGCCACCCATTAATATTCACGTGCACAAGCATCCAGTCCTTTCACAATGTCTATACCAACACCAGGTAAATGGCCTGGTTTAACCTCACAAGAGACATACAAATCAGAACTCCTTAAATTAAAATTATACCCTGAAATATGACTAAGGAGAAATTATTATGGTTATGTTTACAAGAAAAATGTAATTTGAGCTGTAGATTTGCTTCCAGCTCAAAGGATAGGCCATTTTTTATTACCAATGGATAAAATAGACATTATGCAATATTTAGATTGTTATTGTAATCATAAAGCAAAATATTTACATTAAAAGCTGATGTGCAGTACAATCTTAGTTACCTTTAGCTCTTCCTGAAGGCTCAGATACAAATTGTTGATTTTATTAACTTCTTTTAAAGTGTCATCTTCGTGAAAGAAGTGCGATCTGTTTAACACAAAAACATTGCGTGAAAACCAGGTCTACGCTTATTTGGCACATTTAGTGGTGAATATATTAAAAAAAAAAAAAAAAGTGTCATGAATTCCAGATAACACATCTAGTATTCCAACATGCAGAATATAGATATATATATATATATATATATATATATCTCCTAATACAGTAGTAAATGTGTACTTCCGTCTAGTGGCAGAGAAAGAACCACATGCCCATTATAATTAGATATATAGATATATAGATATAGACTAAGTAAACCTACAAAATGTTTGAAACTAGCCAGGTAAAAAATGCACTCACAAATGATGAATGCTACCGGATACAGAACATTAATCTTGCATCACAACTGTCAGTTGAAATATAAATACAAATGAATATAATTGGAAATGTGTGATATATTTAAAATGGAGCAGGATAAAACATATACAGAGCGTTGAAATAGCATTTTGTATGTTATCTCTCACTAAAAATGGTACAGTGTCCGGTGACTACCTGTGCTTGTTCACTGCTTGGCTAAACCCGATAGAAACGCATGACCCAGAAACCGTCTTATAGCCCTGCTGCTCAGACATCCCGAGGTTGGAAACTACCAGTGGCACTCTCTGAAAAACACTGATAAAAATAGGAAAGAGTTAGAATTTCACTGCACAGTTGGAAAGATGTAAAATTAAGTCGCAGAAAACAAAAAAACAAAAGAAAGAAAAACTTGAAATATGTATATGCGCAAACACAAAAACTGATATGCAGGTGTATCCAAAGACTGGTGCCAAGAAAAGGAACTTGTTCACCCGCTGGCACAATTTCGCCCAACTGGACATTTTGTTTTAAATGTGAAGAATCAGGATGTCCCTTCAAAACATTTAAGTTCATCATTCAAATGTATTGCATATAATTTATGTATTTCTACAAAACACTGATCTCCACCATCACCGAGGCACCCTTTTTGGGAGTATAATGTATTATTTAATCTAAATAAGGAGATGTACTTTTATAAAAAGCTTATCGTGTTTCGGAGATGCCTACGTTCCGGGTGAGAGAGTTCATAATTGCACCTTGAATTGGCTCAGATGCTCCAGGACTCAGATCTCATTACCAGATTCATCCCTGAGCCAGAAGGGATGCTGGTCATTCTGCCCATGTTCTGTCTAATACTACCCTTTTTATTATTATTTATTGTTTTATATAGCGCCATCAAATCCCGTAGCGCTGTACAATGGGTACTGCTGGCTAATCACATGTCTGTGCACATTTGGCCACACTTCCCCAAGTTATTGCCTCCATCCTCCCAGGTATGTTGACAATAAAAGAGAGCCTCAGTGCCTTATCTTATACGATCTTTCTATCATATCTCAATATTGAGATGTCTCTTGTCTAAGAATCACAGGATGAGCAACCCATTGTCTAGTAAACTCTAGTAACCTCATAAGTTATTTCAAAGGGATTGGGGCCACAAGCTTTACAACAGAATTGTTTAATAAAATGCCTCCAAGTGAAAGTGAAATGAATCGTTACTATGAACTCCAGTTCTCTCCCCTTTCCATATGAACTATTTACACTGCCATGTGTTGTGTGGTGGCACCAAATGTTTCATTGCATTTTAATGGAATTTCTGCTAGTAGACCGTAACTTGCCTGTCTTGAGGTTTATGTAAAGAATATTCCATCCGGTGGGTGGATTTTGTCTCTGTTGTCGAACTTGATGTTAATAATAAGAAGACGAGTCCTGGGTTTGACAGCTGCTCTTGCAGGTTCTTGTGAAGCAGCCTTTCCCGATACGTCATGGTCTGATCAGTGTTGTGTCGAAATCTGTACCAGCCTATCACATTCTGTTATTGCAACACAAACAGAGTCTGAGCACGGTTTACTATACAAAGTGTACAGATCATTTAAGATGCAACAAACTGGGTAGTCACTTAATATTTAAAACCCATTTTGCATTATATTAACCAAGTAAATTCACAAAGCATGCCACCTGTTCAGATGAATCAACTGCCATTAACTGGGTTAGGATATCGCATGGATAAAAGTAGAAAGCATAAACTAATACGACATCGTAATAAAGTATGATTTAATGCCTTTATCCCTGACTTATTACACACAACAGCAAGAATATCACTTCAAAACAAAATACCGTATTGGCCCGATTATAGGCCATGCGTTATAGTTCGGTGCTATTTTAAAGAAAAAATGCACATTAGTTCAATGGTAAAACAGTGTTTTATTTAATGAACAGGAATACATGTTTCTACAATTGCTTCAGAGTAACCAGAGTACTAAAATACATTAAAAAAATGTAATTTTATTTTTAAGGTTGGCTCATATAAAAAATATCACAAAGATTGAGAAGCTTTTCCGATCCTGTGTCACATGACCAGTGTTCCAAGCAAAATTTATGAACGCAATAGAATTTTAACTAGCTAAAGAATTATTTCTGGGAGAGTTTTGGACATTCAACAGTACTAGAAATGATGTTTTGGATGCGGCATTTAGTTATAAAACAAAAAGTGGTAAAGTCAACCGAGTAGGTGGAATAGAACTTTTAAGGAAAGTATTTCTTTATTCATGGGGTTGCCATAATGTTATGAATAATACATCCTTTGGTATGGAGCCATTACTTTTTATTGTCAAATCAACACACTACCAGTGGTGATTGCCTCACCCACCCTTCCTTGCTTGTCCTGAAGTATACTGCTCAACGTTAATAAAACCCACACTTACCTTTCTATGGCATGCAAGTAACTTTTTCAAGGCTGGTTTGTTGAGCTCACCCAATGAACTGTAAAAGCTAGACAGGACAATCATATTTAGAATAATGATATAGGAAGAAAATAAAATCCTTACTCTACATTTACATTTTACTAGATAATGTCTACTAATTTTATCAAACTGGAAAAGAAAAAAAACAGCAATGTAACATGAAAGCTTTTAGTTATCTGTAACTGGTTTAGGAAGGAAAACTTTTATAAGGAGATACATCTCCATGATGAACACCAAGAAGATGAAATAATCTCATATTTTTAACTGAAATAAGGACATATTCATTAAATTATGAGTAGAAACACTGCAGCTCAAAAGGCTAATCAACCCATTTTTGCCAGAGAAGCTCCCTGGCCCTTCACAATACATAGCCAATTTTTCTATACTGAATCTAAGATGAGAACAATGAGTAATTACATTTTTTTTAAAGGAAAAAAAAATAAAAAAGTCTTTCCATTAAGAAAAATGGCCAGACTGGTTAAGTTTCATCTTAAGTCTGCAGATCATTAAATAAACTTTGTTTGGGGCGTTTAGTTATTAACGTTTAACATGTATACAAACCTTGAAAGTCGATAACATGGTATATGTTTCTGAATATCTGGGTGGAAGAATGAGAAAATATATTTAAAACTAGTTACATACAAAATGCATTTAAGTACATTTAGTAGTACACAATTTGCAACACTTATGTCTAAGACATAAAAAACATAAAATATAATGTAAGTATCATTTGTACGTAACATTTAAATTGTATATTTTATTCCTTTCAATCTTTATGCTTGCATGATTTTACTTGTTTTGCAAAATTTTTTGCTTTGCACATTTAAAGATTTATTGTGCGTGTATATATATATTCAAGAATGCAGGCACTCATGAGTCCTTGTAATTAAATAACTTTTTTCTTCAATAAGAGGTATAGATGAATTGTATGTATACCTCTTATTCAAAAAAAAGTAAATTTATCACAAAGACAAAAGTATTGGGACACTTGACCATTACACCAAGGACTTTTAGAGAAACATAGAAGGTGATGGCAGATAAGAACCATTCAGCCCATTTAGTCAGCCCAATGTCTGAATGCTTTCCTTAGTCCCTGGTCTTATCTTCTGTCTATTTTAGCCTTATGCTTGGTTAATCTCCTTCACTGTATTAACCTCTATGACTTTTGCTGGAAGACTATTCCACGCATCCACTACCCTCTCAGCAAAGTAATATTTCCTGATATTAGTCTTAAATTACATGGGCTAAGGTTTAAAAGTATGTCCTCTTGTTGTGGAAGTATTTCTTTTGTTAAATAAACTCTCTGTTCATTCCCTTTAAGTATTAAAAAGTTTCTATCGCAGCCTGCTGTAACGTCTTTCCTCCAGGATATATATGTTAAGATCATTTAGCCTTTCATGGTAAATTTTATCATATAATCCATGAGCCATTTTAGTAGCCCTTCTCTAAACTTTCTCCAGCATATCTAGATCCTTCTTGAGGTACGGTCTCGGGTACTGTACACAATACCCCAAGTCAGGTCTCACCAGTGATCTGTGCTACTGCATGAATGGGGAAAGCCTTCTCAGAAGAGTGGAATCTAATATATCTGCAATGCGGGACCAACTACATTAATTACACTATTAATGTCTATGTATTAAGAGTGCAATTTCACAAAAGTATCTGGTGGTGTAATGGTCAGGTGTCCCAATACTTATGTCCATATAGTGTATTTCAAAGACCCTGGCAATGGTTTGGATTTTTTTTGAAAAGGCTAAGTGCAAGCATCTTGGACTATATATACTGATCACCATAACATTATGACTATTGACAGGTGAAGTGAACAACATCGATAATCTTTTTTTCATGGCACATGTCAATGGATGAGAGATATTAGGCAGCAAAGTTGATGTGTTAGAAGGCAGATCAAAAGCGACCAAATTGTGCTGTCTAGACCACTGAGTCAGAGCAGCTACAAAACTGCAACACTTGTCTGCATTGGTCAGTACCTATCAAAAGTGGTCCAAGAAAGAAAAGGCAGCGAACCAGTGACAGGGTCATGGACGGCCAAGGCTCACTGACACAAAGGCTGGCCCATGTGGTCAAATCCAACAAGCTACTGTAGCTCATTGCTGAAAAAGTTAATGCATTGCAGTTTGCTGCATATGGGGCTGCGTAACCACAGACTAGTCAGGGTGCCCATGCTGACCCCTGTCTTTTGTTGAAAGACATTGTGCGTACAATGGGCATGCGAGCATAAGAACTGGACCACAGAGCAATGGAAGAAGGTGACCTGGTCTAATAAATCACGTTTTCTTTTACATCATGTGGATGCAAAAAGCAAAAACTGTCTGCGCTTCTTACCCTAATAAAGTTGGCAACAAATGTATAAACATAATGTAAATGAGAGGTTTTGGTTATATGAATTGGCCAAAGCATAATTAAGCTCATCCGCCACGTCAAGGCACACTCTCAATAGGGTGAGAACCTACTCTCACCTCCTACATAGTGGGCACACAAAGCAGTTTATACTGCTACCAAAACCTTATTAATGTGTTGGGGGAGGTGCAATTAAACCTCCTCCATGTGGATGGCCAGGTGCGTGTGCATTGCTTACCTGGAGAACACGTGGCACCAGGATGTATCCATGGAGTCCCCACCTTGCAACTTAGAGAACTTAAAGGATCTGCTGCTAAAGTCTTGGTGCCACTTACCACAGCACACCTTCAGAGGTCCATGCCTCGATGGGTCAAGGCTGGTTTGGTGGCAATACAGGGGGTTTGTGTGAGCATGGTTGTGTGTGTGAGTATGGATGGAGAACACGGAGCACCAGGATGCACTATGAGAAGAAGGCAAGCCACAGAGGCAGTGTGATGCTTAGGACAATGTTCTGCTAGAAAACCTTGGGTCCTGCCCTTCACGTGGATGTTGTTTGACACCCTTTCACGGACACAGTATTCCCTGATGGCATTGGCCTCTTTCACTAGGATAATGCATCCTGCCATAAAGCCAAAACGGTTTAGGAATGGTTTGAGGAACACAACATCAAGTTCAAAGTGTTGACTTGGCCTCCAAATTTGCCAGATCTCAATCCAGTCAACCATCTGTGGGATATACTGGACAAACAAGTCTGATCTCTGGAGGCCCCACCTCACATCTTACAGGACTCAAAGAATCTGCTGCTTGAATCTTTGTGCCAGATACCACAGCGCACCTTCAGAGATTTAGTGGAGTCCATACCAGGACTGTTTTTTGCGACAAAAGGAACTACACAATATTAGGCAGGAGAATATAATGTTATGGCTGGTGTGTGTGTGTGTGTGTGTATATATATATATATATATACACATATACACACACACACACACACTTTTTTCAACAACATTTAAACATAGGGATTGATCTCACACACACATTGAGTAATAAAAACTAAACACACCTATTGTATAAACCACTTCGACATCATCCATTTGGGAGTCGGTGATGCTATTCTTTGCTTCTCCTTTGACTTCTCCAAGAAGAAATCCTTCCTATATCACCAAAGGAAGTACAAATCATTCACAGCAGATGCTAACTGCCAACATTTTTTTTATGATTGACTATATAGCATATCAACCCCCTTGTACTGTAGAAAACTGGATTTACACAATTTAAACATGCATCCTTATAAAGTCACGTTTGCTCCTTTCTTTTCCTGTTACATTCCATTTTATTTATAGAGCAATAGCTGATTCTGTAGCACTATTACAATAGGGAAAAGTGAAAATGAACAAGAATACTAATATTAAGACATAACGGTACCGAACGAGAAGAACCTTACTTAATATACATTGAATAATATAGTGTGTCTTTAGACATGAAAACGCCATGAGGAAAAACACTGGAAATAGTAGGCATTTGGAACACTAATACACAGTCCAAGGAAGAAGTAACTTTTACATATATATTGCTTAAACATGCAAGTGCAAGGCAGGTAAATTATGTATGGATACTCAGAAATGACGCAGGTACATAATGTAACATAATAATATGATGGTGCTATAGACAAAACAAGGATACATTAACATGATGCATAAAATAAATGATATAACAATATCAGCCTATACCAATAATCATGAAATCTACAAATGTATAATAACTCGGAAAAATTACACAAAAATATGATACACAGGACCACCAGGATCAATCCAAACTATCTGTATTTCAGGACAGACCCTCCTATCCCCACACAACTAGCTCACAGCACTGAGACCATTACTTTATCCCACAGTTCCCGCCCAGCTGTACTGGTTTAACCTCTTCGGGACCGTGCCAGAGAGTTTATGCAAAGCAGGAAAAAGTGGTTAAACATGGTACGCAGCACTGAAAGGGTTACCACCCCTCTTCCTCCCAAATTCTCGCCTACTTACGGTGTCTGATCCGGAGTTCAAATGGTGGAAGGCGAGGGCGCCAAAAACAAACCCACCGAGGAGCGCTGTGGTGCTTTCTCCCTCCATACCGCACACACTGCCCACTGAGGCTGCTGGTAGTCAGAAGAGGGTAAAAGAAAGACACGGGGCAAAAAAAAATCAAATAAAAAAGTGCTGTTTCAGATTATCTTTCCTAAACTGAAACCCCACAAAAAAAAACAAAGCAATTTTTTTTAAAAAATCCAATACACAGTAGATAAAAGATGGAACGCAGGAGCGCACAAGCAGGAAGCAGGCAGTGCGATTACACGAACACACACAGCTGGGTGAGCTTCGGAGAAGAGGCAGGACCTGCCCGGCTGCTGAATGGGAAGACACAGAGACCTCTGCTGGGCAAATGCTGCACTCAAGCTCTGCAAGCCAATTCCTTGCCTGTCAAAACACCACCGTCCCCACTGACAGCCAGCTTCAAAGAGAACAACATGTTTCTCTTTAATCCGATAATATAGTGTTGTATGCAGTAGTGTAGATAAGCACTGACAAAACATGATTTTTTTAAATCTCATTTTGTTGCAGTAAACGTCCTTTCGATGCAGACCCAGAGGCTGCCGTTCTTGTCGGTCATGTGGTATTTTGGGTAACTTTCCCTACTTTGATGCCACATTGTGCAGATTCTTTATGGCCATGGTAATGATGTCCTGCTTGGATATTGATGTCTATTCCTACATAGACTTTACAACAGCCCTTAAGAATTGATGCAGGGGCTGCATGATGGCATGTAATGGTCATTGAATATAGGTAGACAGTTTAAATGCAAAATGCATTGTGTATAGGTGTGATGGGACGCCCTGTACCCCGCCTGGGTACTTCCGCCAAACTATGCTTTCTCCTGCCAGGACACCAACAGTTAACCCATTCAGTGCCAGACGGAACCAGCATTTTAGAAAGAAGGGTGATGCCGCTGCACCAGCGCTGTGGCAAGCAGTAGCTTAGCGTATTCAGCACATGTACTGTCCTGAAAATGACAGTGAGTTATTACAACAGCCCACCCCAAGCATCAGACAGCATCATGTTGAGGTGAAAACAGGACTTGGTTTATTTGGAAAAAGCACAGCTATTTATACACAGAAACATAACTGGATCAGGAGTTTAATCCCATCACTACCAGACAGCCTGGCACCTCCATACAGTTCTATGGCCAGCAAGGCTCACCCGACAAAGAGTCACTATTTCAGGGTGATCCAGAGGGAGCATTCCCGGGGTACCAATGGAGAGCTCAGGGTCCAATGATGTTATGTTCCAAAAAGCGACGCAATCCAACCTCGGGACCCTGAGCGACATAATCAGAAACTTCCTCAGGAATAGTCCGCGCAGCAGCCGGGCCCGAGTTCCATAGCCGTGCCTCGGTAAACCCCGGTCCTAAATATTGGTAATAAAACCATGATTCCCAAATGAGCTCCCTCAGCATAACCACCGCCAAGTGTTGCCCACCACAAGCTTGATGTAACCTCAAAAGAGCTACGTGGTGGGACAACAAGTATCCGTAGCGTTGCAGTTCCAATTGTCGGCTGGTATTGCCACAGTTCCTAGCCTCCGTATAGTTTCATAAATTTGCAGCTAGGTCTCGGTCAGGCACATCGAGCGTTTCAGTGCATGTAGATCCCCCATAGCCGGCTAGGTCATGGGAGTCTGGTTAGGGTGACCTAGACACAAGAGGAGATTGGGCAATCAGGTAAGGAGTCTCCCCAGGAATCTATCAATGCCCCCCTCCCAAACTCAAACATACCCCCAAGTGTCCTCAATCATAGGTCTCTTATCTTATTACAGACCAGCAAGCAGCGTTGATGATGAGGCTGCCTCATCATATCTTAAAAAAGAAAGATACATTTCATGTTTCAGTTAGAGCTTTTCAGGTACTATGTTTAACATTAACAGGGCTGCTTGAGTGGATGGGAATTCATTACGACACAGTATAGGGGTGTGTGGGCTGTAGAGTTAAGATGATAGCCCATGATTCAGCGTCAAAAAGGGGCTGCTTTATTTGGCATGGAATATCATTAGCATAAATAGTGCTAAGGTTCAGATTTATGTGGATAGGGCAGAAGGAATTTTACTTGCGGAAGGGCTGGTAAGCAGGAATGATGGGAGGTTATAAAAGGTAGGGCTTCACAAAATTCAGACTTCTTTGGATAGATCTGCCACAAGATGTGTTTCCCTCTCAATGTCATCTGGTTTAAGGTCAGGATTAGTGTGGGCGGAGGGGGGTCCCTGAGGGCTGGCAACGATGCAGAACTTTGTCTGAGGTACAGCTAGTTTAAGTGGCACTCGCACTAGTAGCTAAGTGGATCCCTGTGAGTGACAAGGGGAAGTTACAAGGGAAGTTACGCCGGTGTCAATGCCTATGTCAGCAGACCTCAGCCAATCAAGGAGCACATGAGTTAGCACGTTTATCACTTAATCAATATATTTATTACAGTTTGGCCTTTAAATACATAGTCACAGTGTTCAGTACACTGTGGCCTTTTACTGCCACGCCTCAGTGTCTGTTTCATTATTTTTATATATTTAATGTTGCACAACTCATATTTAGTAAGGCACTATAATAAGCAGTCAGGATGCTTGGCTAGTAAATTAGGCCAAGATAACACAACTAGAACGTATAAATAATTACTTATTTGTAGCTGTATGAGAACATTATATTATACATAAACCTTTTTTTTTAAACCCAATACTTTTAAAGACTTTTGAAGATAATCTGATAATAGCAGTAAAAAAATTAATTACGTTCCCCTTTACAGTGCTCTTCCACTTACACAAATGTTAACTGACCCACTAGTATACTAAGCAAATAAAACCATATTTTTATGCTGTGCAAGAAGCAGTACTATAACTCTGGTGAGTTTTGTGTTATGTGGGAGGAGGAAATGTCTAAGGGTGTTGCAGATGAGTCAATGGGAAGGAGAAGGCATCCATGTGAGAAGAAATCATCATAAACTTGTCCTGTTATCGCAGAGAGTGAAACTGTCCAGTGAAAATGTCCGTCTACTATCTTGTTTTGTTCTCCCAGAACATATTCCGCAACTCCATACTCCTGTTACTTTTGCAATTAATATGGGATCTTTGCCAAATACTTGTTATATGTAAATATGCATTATTGAATAAGACGATATGTTGTATCAACTCCCTTTTCTGTTTAAGCTCAAAACCTACCAATAATTTGGTACTTTACTTTCTTGTGGACATTTAAGAAACAACAATCTCAAGAGATTTAAGTGACTTTTACTCAAAATGTATTTCATTTGAAAAAATGTATACACAGCTGTCATGATTAACTTATATAATGTAGTGGATGCATGGAAGGGTAACCCAGCAGAGGTGGTTAGTTTCATTGTTTGAGCATTCCATGAGTTAATCTGAGGTTGATTTAAATGTGTTTCTTTGTGCATGCCCTCTGTATCTGTTCTGTCTAGAGGTGCCATCTTCTCAAAGGACCCCTGTGGTGATTCATGGCCTAACAGATAAGGATCTTTAGTTATAGGAATTCAATTCCTATCTTAAGTGGAGGGGTTTCCATCACCTTTACCACGTTACCATATTGTTATTGAGTTCTACAGGATATATATATATGTTGTTTGCCCGGGGTGGGTTGATATATATATAGAGATAAAGGTTCTAGTTCGGATTTCTCACGAATCCGGTATCAAAATCGTGAGTGGTGGCAGACTACCTGGGGGGATACAGGCAGGATTTGGGGGTTAATTTGGTATAACTTATGCCTTGTTAAGGGGTCAAGTTAGTAAATCCAGAGGCCTGGTGCTATTAACCCCTTCATGCCCACACCCTCCACTCAGTCACGGCTTGGCAAGTAGTCCTGACCGTGACAACAGCAAAATAAAGATTGACTTTAATTGAGTTCCTGAAATCAGGATTGACAACTATTCTGTGAATAGTTCCCAATTATCAAAGACATTACGTTTGCTGAATGGTTGTTTCCTGCATTTTTCTCTGGAAACAGAACTTTGGCACTTTAAACACGATGATCCATAGGACCTTGAAAATGAAAGGGATTCTTCATCCTGGGCTTGTCGAGAAGAGGTTTGGAAACTGTAACGCTTTAGGAGCCTGATCAGCTGTCTCAGCCTTAGAGTAGACAGGGGGCTATCATAATCCTCTGAATTAGGGTCTAGAAGCATTTTAAGGCTTATGAGGCTGAAACATTGATTAACCCCTTGAGGAGAACTGGCGTGCCAGACACATCACGACAATTGGCACGCCTGGCACTTCATGGGGTTAAACAAGCTTGGAAAGCCATCAACGGTCACTTTCGTAGCTCAGCGAAGTGGTGGCTTGTTTTAAAAAATATATGGTTTAATCAGGTAATTCAATTGGCCAGCTTCAAAGTAGGACATGGACTCAGGATGACCAAATGCCAAAATTCCAAGTTGAAAAGCTGAATTTTGCATGTCCCAAAAATGGCCTTTTTATCCCCATACCAACTAACCTATGAATGGGAAATATATATCTGTACTTAGCAGATGTTGCTGAAGACAAATTGGGGTGTTGTTTGGCAATGACATATACCAGGCAGTTATAAATTCATACCTGAAGTACAGTATGTATGAAAAAAACAAAATTAGTACCTCATTAACATTGACAAAAGCTGGTGGAAGAATTTGTGTGCTCAGATACTCATTTTCAAAAATATATTGTTTGATCAGGGCAAATTCAATTGGTTGGCATCAAAGATTTCCCCAATAGGACATATACTTGAAGCTGTAAATTCATATGGTTTTGAAATAGCAATATGCTACATCCACCTATTTCCCTATAACTTGTAACAAAAAACAAAACGTGAAAACAATGGGTATTTCTCAGGATAGAATGCTTCTACCGTGGGTTGTCTGCTTTCCAAAAATATATACTCTGGTCTCCCAAATTCTGGTTTCCGAGCCACACCTCAGAAAATGGGGCTCAGACCAGGATCAACCATGAGAGAGGTGGCAGAACGAAGAAGACCCATACAAGATCTCAGGGCAGGTACTCAACTCGCCTCCAAGAGGGCTCCTAATTACAATTAACTATACTCAGTCTTCCCACAAATTACACCAGTGGAAGAGAGACTTCTGAGCAAGGGTTTGGATTTTACAAATAACAATGCTGACACTAGTATGCCTGACTCAAATATACCTACTTTGCTTTTTGATATGGACAATCTCGATGAATGCATTAATAATGATAATGAATTTTAAACTGATTTAAATAGATCTAATGTATCTTCTCAAGTTGCCTTTAAGCATCTAACTGATTTAAGTGATATGTGTGCCCTCCAGACCCTTAAGGCTTTGGCTTCTAAGTCTGGTTCTCTTTGTGAGAGGAAAGTTCAGGTGGACAAGCATTGTAAATTTCAAAATAAATTAGCATGTTATCCTATTTGTTCCAGTGGACCTGGGAAAGAAGTATGCATTTTAGCTAAAAGCTAATTAATTGAAAAACAATCTGAGAAAGGCTGAACGTTCTGGTATTTGACCTTAGAAACAATAATAGCATTGTGATTAAGAGCTTAGACAAGGGGGGTGCAGTTGTGTTAGACACTGTGCAATACAGAGAAAAAGCAGTAACTATCTGACACTAACTCATACGTCAAGCTGAAGGAAATCCCACCAATCAATACCTACAGCAATAAAGAGATTTGATAGATAATGGTCTTGCAGCTAACATCTTTTTCCAAAAGGTGGCAGAGTTCTCAATAGCTGAGCACCCAGTCACACCGGGTTTCAATCATCTGCACAACACACTTTCCACTCCACCTGGCAGACTGATAGTATATAAGGTGAGGGCTCGCTCAACGATAACCTGTCACAATGGTTGGACTGCCACCTACAGGACTTAGTAGTTACTTTCCCTGGTTATCTTAGCGATATGAGGAGACATATACATATGGTGATGCTAATAGTACTGAATTTTAGATACATTGATGATCTGATCCTGATTTGGAGAGGCGATCATCTACAAGTGTTCAATTGTGTTGCTCTGCTTAACCGAAATGAATGCAATTTGAAATTTACGTTTGAATTTCATTGTGTTAAAATACATTACTTGGATGTGTCTCTTACAGGAAATCTCACAGATATATAATTCTGAACATGATGAGGGATTCTGAGAGAATAGTCTATAGGATTAGTAGAACGTCCCTTTTAGGGGGTTAAATTAAAAGTCTGGACAAATCTTTGGAGCATTACAAGATATGTGGCATAGTTAAGGCACACTTACCCAGGGGCATAACTAGAAACCACAGGGCTCTGGTGTGAAAATTGCCCCGGGCCCCCCAACTGCACTAAGCAACATGTCATACAGTGCCACCTTTGCCCCTAACCCCAAACAGCCTGTTTGTGCCATCTTTTCCCCAGTGTGTCAGTGCCCCCAAACAGCTTATCTGTGCCCTCTTTGCCCCAAACAACTGCACTGTGCTTTTATTGCCCTCAAACACCTTGCTCTCACACAAACACACATACACAAATATACATCTATGCTCACACACAGAATTACGCATCCATGCTCACACACAATTACATATCCATGCTCACACACACTTATACATAGACATCCATGCTCACATACATACAGTGGCGACTCTAGAAACAATATATGGGGGGGCACAAAAGATACCACAGTCAAAACTGGGGGGGCATTAATAATTTCCACCATTAAATCATACCACTGAAAAAAACTATATATATATATATATATATATATATATAATATTCCCAAAAGTAATGATACGTTTGTTATTGGACTAACATAATACTTCAACATGGGAAGCCTGAAGCCACAAATAAATAACACAATACCTTAACTTTTCCACTAAATGATTTCTGGGCCTTGAAAATTTTGTCCCCTGAAGTCACTACAAATTCAGGAGGGCATTTTATCTCTGGATAAAACTCTGCCATACCGCCACCTAGACAAACACACCAGGACAGGCTCTGCCACACCAACTACCAAACACACACACCAGGACAGGCTCGGCCACACCAACATCCAGACACATGCACCTGGAATGCATATGGCAAACTGGGGGCAAAGGCAAACTCTGTCCCCAGTTTCCCATAGGCATATTTGTCACTAAACATGGGACCATGGTAAGTTATTTACTGACAAAGATGCCTATGGGAAACTGGGGACAGAGTTTGCCTTTGCCCCAGTTTCCCATAGGCATCTTTGTCACTAAACATGGGACCAAAGATGCCTATGGGAAACTGGGGACAGTGTTTTCCTTTGCCCCCAGTTTCCCATAGGCATCTTTGTCACTAAACATGGGACCATGGTAAGTTATTTACTGACAAAGATGCCTATGGGAAACTGGGGACAGAGTTTGCCTTTGCCCCCAGTTTCCCATAGGCATCTTTGTCACTAAACATGGGACCATGGTAAGTTATTTACTGACAAAGATGCCTATGGGAAACTGGGGACAGAGTTTGCCTTTGCCCCCAGTTTCCCATAGGCATCTTTGTCACTAAACATGGGATCAAAGATGCCTATGGGAAACTGGGGACAGTGTTTTCCTTTGCCCCCAGTTTCCCATAGGCATCTTTGTCACTAAACATGGGACTATGGTAAGCTATTTACTGACAAAGATGCCTATGTGAAACTGGGGAGAGTTTGCCTTTGCCCCCAGTTTCCTAAAGGCATCTTTGTCACTAAACATGGGACCATGGGGAGCTATTTAGTGACAAAGATGCCTATGAGAAACTGGGGACAGAGTTTGCCTTTGCCCCCAGTTTCCCATAGGCATCTCTGTCACTAAACATGGGACCATGGGGAGCTATTTAGTGACAAAGATGCCTATGGGAAACCGGGGACAGAGTTTCTCACCAGTTTCCCATAGCCATCTTTGTCCCAGCCTCCCGTTGCCAACCATGCCCCCAGTTTGTCAACTTACCTGACTGAAGACACGCGGCCTGACAGTGGACTCTGCTGAATTCCCGCTGCCAACTTTCTCCACCCACTTCACTGAACGGGGCTGGCACCGCCCCACAAAGGTAATTGAGCCGTTCTGACGCCGCCCACGAATGTTATTGAGCGGCGCCGGCTGACTCAATTCAATTTCAAATCGACAGGGGCGGCATTTTAAGAATCCACCCCTGTCGATCCGAAATAGAATTGAGTCAGCTGGCCAGCGCGACTCAATAACCTTCGTGGGTGATGACAGCCCCGTTCAGTGAGGTGCACTGTCCCGGATTGAATCCGGGACATCTGGTTCCAAATTCGGCGGGGGGGCAACAGGGGGGGCAAAGAATAACCTAGGGGGGGCAATTGCCCCCCCTTGCCCCCCTGTAGCGACGCCACTGCATACATATATACAAACATACATACGTCCGCCCTCGCTTACCTCTCCAGCAGCTTTCTCTTCAGCTGCTTGCACACTATGGCCCCCTGCACATACCTGTGCTTCTTACTTACTTGCAGTTTGAGTCGGAAGTCAAAATAAGCATCAATTTCTCGGAAAGACGATCTAGAACGTTAGAGAACATTCTTCTCCCAGTATATTTTGTCTTGGCTTAAGGCCATAGGTGATTATAAGTGTGGCCTTCAGTTTTTTTGTTGTGCCATTTTCACATTAGTAGTGTATGGTTTCTACAAACCATGCACTACTATGGTTTTTACACAAAGTCATATTATTTGCTTCTGATGTATAGAAAGTAATAGTGAGATATTTAAGTTTTATTATTGTTTGGGTGTATTTAATTTACTAGTGTGATATTTAAGCTCTATACATGCCTTTGGGGTTTGATCCCAGTTAAGAATGTTTTAAAACCCAGTTAACATGAAATTTTAGAGCTGGTGGTTGAGGCATACATTTAAGGGGATGTTGATGAGTTTTGAATAATAGTATTTACGGATATGCTCACTTGGTTTGCCTCCTATCACCCAAATCAGTGGATATCTCCTGTTATTAGCATAAATTTGGTAATTTTAAATAGACGGGCTGCATCTTTTATTAAAAGATACACTTTATAGACAAAAGTATTGGTACACACCTCTTAATTATTGAATTGAGGTGCTTTAATCAGACCCATTGCTACAAGCGTATAAAATCAAACTTTACCTGCCTGACTGCATTGTGCCAACTGTAAAGTTTGGTGGAGGAGAGATAATGGTATGGGGCTGTTTTTGCTTCAGCATACAAAGACATTTTGGACAATGCTATGCTTCCAACTTTGTGGGAACAGTTTGCCCCAGTGTATAAAGGTCCATAAACACAGTCTTAGATGAATTTGATGTGGAAGGACTTGACTGGCCCGCACAGAGCCCTGACCTCAACCCTTTGAACATCTTTTGAATGAACTGGAACAGAGATTGCGAGCCAAGCCATCTCGTCCAACATCATTGCCTGACCTCACACATGCTCTACTGGATAAATAGGCAAATATTCCCACAGAAACACTCCAAAATCATGGGGGAAGCCTTCCCAGAAGAGTGGAAGCTGTTATAGCTGCAAAGGGGGGACGAACTAGTAATTAATGTCTATGCACACATTCACCACACACTCACCTAAGGCCAGTCCATGTCTGGGGGAGGGAAGCCGCTCTCGCCATAAATGCTCCAGCTCCCCTCTCCGGGACACCTGTAGTGATGGTAAAGTCCCCGTCCCTTCCTTGGCACTGCCTCATGTTGGCTCCGCTTCACATTACTCACTCAGTTAACCGTGTCTGTCTTATTATTGGTTAAGAAGTGATGTTACGAGGTTGGCGCATAGGCCCCAGATGTACTGCCTGGGGCGCCCCAGATGTGCTTCCTGGGATTTTCTAAATTAATATTGAAATCTGTTACCCCTCCAAACTCCCAAAGTACTTCTAATATAGTTGGTGGATATATTTTGCTTGAATCAAGATGAAAACACAGGGCAAGCAATCAGCCCAGACTAAAGCCAGATCATTTTGTGGCATAAGGTTGTCATTAAGGATCCTAAATGCGTTTCCATTGTTGTATCAACTTGTATGTATATGAGCATAGCGATGTCTAATTTCGGCACACTTATTTGCAGGGCCGGCAGACCAACATTCAAATCAGCCGCTGAGCGGCTGCGAGCGAGATTGAAAGCGGCCGCCGGGCCGGCTTCTTCTTCAGCTGCTGGCACCGCTAAGGAAGTTAAAGGGGCCCGGCCCCTTTTAAGACGTGGAACGAAGTGCTGAGGCACGGCCATTGGGCGGTGCGGTGCGTGGACGCCAGCCCCTTTAACTTCATGAATGCCGGCCTCAACCCGCTGCCCTCACCAGACACCAGGGAGTCAGAAGCAGTGGTAAGTCGGGGGGTTAAAAGGGGGCATAAGGCATTTCTGCCATTCTGCCTCTAGAAATGCCTTTTAGCCCCCCATATGCTACTCTGCCTCCAGAAATGCCTTATACTCCCCTAAATGCCACTCTGTCCTATGATATGCCTTTTAACCCCCTATATGCCACTATGTCCCATGATATGGCCCTGGCATATAGGGATATAAGGCTTTTCTGGAGGCAGAGTGGCATATAGGGGGTTAAAAGGCATTTCTGGAGGCAGAGTGGCATATAGGCCGGTATAAGGCATATCAGGGAGGCAGAGTGGCATATAGGGGGGGTATAAGGCATTTCTGGGGGCAGAGTGGCAAGCCTGGGGGCAGATGTTCATAACTGGGGAGGGGGCAGGTTGGCAAATAAAAGGAAATAAAAACAAAAAAAAAATTTTTCTCAATCACAGCTTTTATTAAATATGAAAAAAATAGTTTACATGAATTAATAAGAAAATAAAAGTTTCTTACAAGAATATCGTGAAGAATAATGTGATCCCTGTTTTGTTCCACTGAATAAAATGGAACTTTTTCATCTAAACATTTTTGCAGTAGCAAATGTTTTGATTCCATTATGTCTAATGTATTTCATTTATTAGGCCTTTTAACACTTTTTTCTGGATTCTATAACGTATACCATGCAATTTTAATCCAAAATCCCTGTGTTGATTCCCTTTACTTTAAAGATAAAAAGTACATTTTTAGGGATGCATTGTCTTAGAGAGGACAAATTCTATTTTGGTATATATCACTTTTCAAAATGTCCCATGTCATTTAAAATTTCTGCCCAATATTTGGAGAGTAATCAGACCAGCCAACTATCAAAGGCAGGATTACCTGGCCAAATCCAGACTACTGTGAACTATGTGAAACACATTAAACGTCCTGAAAATGGTCATTTACAAACTTATCATTTAGTAAGCAAAAGTTTTGAGAGAAGCTAAAGCCCCATGGAATAGTACAATTATGTGCTCCCCTTATGTCATAAATATTGGCACCTTAATAAAAATACCCATGAAAGAGTCCCATAACTTTTAACCATGATCAGCATTCATTACTCGGCGAAAGATCCCTTTTAGAACAATAAAAGGTGACTTTTGAACTGCTAACTAAAATCTCCTAGTCAACTACAGCCCAAGAGACAACTAATTGCCATTATCAGAGCAAAGGGCGATGTAGCAATCACTCCATTCAGCTCCAGGGCCAGAGGTTAGAAGACATTTCTGCACAAGCAGAATTTGGGAGGGGTGAGATGATTCAGGAGGGGCAGGGAATAAGGGGGGGGGGGAGTGACCTGGAGAAAATAGGAAGTCATCGCTTCAATAGTAAACTTTGCTGTTCCTGCACTGTCAGGCTGTGGAGTGGATCGGAGGAGCCACAGATGACAAGGTTGGCACCTGGGAGCCTACAGAGCGACAGCTTGGCTGAGCCATGGAGGACTTTAAGACATTGGCTTACACCAGCTTCACTATATGGCTCGCTGCGATCGTCGTGCTAATATTGTTGCCTTCGATGTTCGGATTTTCCTTGGGGATCTCAGAACTGTACATGAAGGTTCTAGTTAAAGTTCTAGAGGTAAGAGCGGCATGTTCTAATGGTGGGGGTTCCTGCTTATTAATGGAGGTGAC
The DNA here is from genome assembly GCF_027358695.1 of Spea bombifrons. Classification (NCBI taxonomy): domain Eukaryota; kingdom Metazoa; phylum Chordata; class Amphibia; order Anura; family Pelobatidae; genus Spea; species Spea bombifrons. Next base: position 57,551,091 of record NC_071087.1, read on the forward strand.
AATGATCCACACCCTACAGCGATCAGCCAAAGTATTGGAGCATTGTGATTGAAATATGCACTAATCGATTTTGTCTCTCCGCTCTTCACTTCATTTTACCTATTATGTTGTTCTATAGATAATAAATATATATATTATTCCATTATAATATATACACTCTGTTTTAACATGGGCACTATCACTGTTTTAATGGTGTTCATCATTATGAAGCCTATGTTTAATAAAACGTAAGTTGCTGAGAGCGTCAGTGGTTGCCCTAATCTTAAATTGGTTACACCGGCTACTTAATTACTAACTAGTGGATGGGCTATAATCAGTGTGATTTTTGATCAAGTGGTTGCTATAGTGATTGCACAGCTTTGCACTACAAATTCCTTTTATAGTTTTATAGTGTTTTTTCAACTAAATGCAATTCGCCTCAAGTCACTGAGACTTGAAAGAGTTAAAGTAGGACCAGGGACTTTTTTTACATTGTCGCTTGATTCACAAAACGTTGTGTTTGTTGAAATGAATCCATTAATATGTCTGGGTTTCTGTGCGTGTCTAATTGTGTGGGGGCAGTAAATGTATTCTGTAAGATAGAACATATAATAAATCTACCACAATGATGTAGATGCTTTGTATTGTTATATTGTCCAGCATCAGTATATTATCAGTTTTTTTAACTCTGTATCATACATGAAAGCAACTTTGCATTATTTGATATATTCAGGGGTGTTTCGAGGTTCATATGAGACCTGGGGTTGAACCTATGACCAGTAGGTTAAATGGTTTTATCACATAGTCCTTACGTACTTTTTCACAGCCCTGTATTTGCCCCCCTTTCCAATTTCTTGTATTTTTGCTTATTTGTCACATTTAAATTAAGATCATCATTTAAGATCATCCAACTAATTTTAATATAAGACAATGCGTAAACGCAAAATGTAACTTTTAAATAATATTTTCATTTATTGAAAGTAAACAGTTAATCAAAAACCTATATCACCCGTGTGAAAAAGTAGTTTGCCCCTCAAACTAATAACTGGTTGTGCCACCCTTGGTGGCTATAACTGCAATCAAACTTTAGTGATTACTGGCAATGGGTTTTTTGCATCGCTGTGGAGCAATTTTGGCCCACTCTTCTTGAATTTTAATTCAGCCACTTTGGAGGGTTTTCAAGCATTAATGGCTTTTTTTCTTTTTGGTCATGCCATATCATCTTAATCATATTCAAGTCAGGACTTTGGCTAGGCTATACCTTTTTTTTTTTTCCCCCATTTGAGCCATTTATAGGTGGAGTTGCTTGTGTGCTTCAGCGTAACCCAACTGCGCTTCAGCTTTGGTCACAATTTGGTGGTCGGACATTCTTCTTCAGGATTTTCTGGTACAGAGCAGAATTCCCGGTTCCATCAACCTTAAATAAAGCAACCGAGACCTGCAGTTCTTCACATGTTAATCGCTTTTTAATTCTCTTGTTGCCTCCGGGATGAGTTGTCTATGCGCTCTTGGAGGAATTTTGGTAGGCCGACCACTCTTGAGAAGGTTCACCTCTGTTCCCAGTTTTCTTCATTCATAGATAAACTTTAACGTTAATTCTTTGGAGTCCCTGAGCCTTAAAAGAGTAAGCCTTTCCAGACTGACAGATGCCAGTGACTTTGTCACCTTTAGATTACACCATCATGTGCTGCTTTTTGAGACCTTTTAGCCTACTTGATATTTAGGTTCAACAGTTGAGTTCAAGAGTTGGTAGCAATCATGCAATTTTGTGTTTACTCTGGTTATCTTTTGTCTAATATTGACATTAGTTGGCTCTGAAACACTTTGATTGTGATAAATATGCAAAAATATAAGAAATCGGGAAGGGGGCAATTACTTTTTCACAATACTGTACTACATTCACAATTATTACACATATCATAAACACACAAATTCCTCTCTTTACCTAATGGAATTGGTTTTCAAACTGGGCTTGTGATACATATTAGCTAGCGATCGGGTTCTGGTTGGAAAAAAAATCACATGCTACTGATCCTGGGACAAATTATTATTTGCAGATGACATCAAATAAACTAGTGGATTAGATCTAAATGTTTAGATCTAGTTTTGGTCCCGCTCCAGGTACCACTCTAGTATTATTAGTATTGTTAATTGTTCATATAGCACCAGAAAAGGACACAGAGGCTCATCTCACATTTGCCCAAAAACATCTTAACGACCCCCAAGAACTTTGGACTGATGAGTCAAAAATTTAACTTTTTGGAAAACATGGGTCCTGCTACATCTGCTTAAAGCTAACACATCATTCCGTAATAAGAACATCATACCAACAGTCAAACACCGTTCAGGACCTGTGTGACTTTCCATAATTGATGGAATCATGCGGTATACCAGAAAATTCTGAAGGAGAATGTCCGACCATCAATTTGTGACCAGAGCTGAAGCACAGTTGGGTTACTCTACCTCTAAATGGCTCAAAAGAAAAAAAAAAATTGACATTTTGAAGTGGTATAGTCAAAGTCTTCCACAGCGATGTTAAAAACTCATTGCTGGTTTCTTCAGGTGTATTCAGTGATCCTAAGCCTCACTGGTGTGCCTTTTATGCAAGAACATTTATTGTTGGATTATGGCAGCATAAATCTTTATTAGCACACATTTCAATACTTGTATGTAATCTAAGAAATTTCATGAATAAAAATTTTTACAAAAAGGCAGTAATCTCAGAATCTGTGTTCAGACCTTCTGGTAGAGTCTTCATGTCAAAAATCGATATTTCAAATGTACATAATTTTCTACGCCCATCACCTCTCTTACGCCCTGGTAAGATTTTTATTAATAACCATAAGGCTAGATTTCCACTTGGTTTTTTTATGCTAAAAACGCCCATAAAAACGCCAATAGCGCCACCTGGCGTTTTTTTAGTGAAAAACGGCTGCAGCCAGATGTTAGCTGTTCTTCAATAGGAAATCGCACAATGCCATATCCACTTGGCGTTTTTCTGTTTGGCGTTTTTTCAGTCCTCTTTGGCGTTTTTCTGCTTTTTTGGGCTCTGTGGCAGTTTTTCAAAATTGCAGCATGTTGACACTCTGGCGTTTTTTGCAAGGAAATCTTGGCGTTTTTCTCCAATAGAAGTCTATGGGAGAGAAAAAACGCCATGAAAAAGCCATGTGGGTTTATTGCCTTGGCGTTTTTTATGGCGTTTTTTCCACAGTTACAATGCAGAGGATGGACCCAGTATCTGTGTGTCCTACGAGAAATAGGCTGAAAACAAACAGTTTCACACAAAACAAAGTCCTGGACTGGTTCATATTGAATTTTACACCATTTGGAACAAACATGCCATTACAAACAAACATACGCGACCGGATCCTGCGTGCCAAAAGCAACAGCAAACAATTTGCACCATCATTTGGGGCCAATCTTCCCAGAGGAGCAGACGTTCGAAATAAAGCATGCCTTACAAACCACAGAAAAGAGACAAAAGGGTCTACCAAGTAAATGACATCAGGAGAGGGCAGATACTTGCCATTTATCCTAATCCCTTTTAGCTGGGTGAAACTTCTAACTTGTAAAGGCTGGAAAAACTGCCTAAGGTCAAAAAAAGCAATTTCTACAGAAAGGCTAAAACGCCAGAAAAAACTCCAGAAAAAACGCCAAAACGCAGGTAAATGCAGTGGCAGTTTTCTTGGCAGTTTTCCTGGCGTTTTTCATCAAGAAAAAAACGCCGGACAAAAACCAAAGTGGAAACCTAGCCTAAAAGTAGAAAATCTAGCTTTGGGGCAAATTTGGAAGTGTCAGCATGCTTATCTGATTTATGTTCAATGAGATTTAAATGCTCAAAATTTTTTTCTCATAGAGGTCTATATATTAACTATAGCACCCACCAATATTTGATGAAATGTTTTATAATATAAGTTCTGCCTCTAACTATACAGATGAATTCAGTTTGTTTTCTAATTTGGTATTTGACAGGCCTTACACCCACTGCGGATGGAAACCCAGTGGTTTCTGACTTAACCATGAGATAATGTTTTTTCAGAGTGGAATCCTTTAATGTGCTAGGAGCTAAAATACTTTTAATATTAAGTGCCATTTTAAATATCACCTTTGGTTTTTTGAGTAGTATCGTTCCTAGAATGAGGTCTTGTTCAAGTACTCTGCAATGTTTTATCACTTTTTTTAAAATCCTTGCTTGTATTTCTTGCTTATCCAGTTCTTCTTCTATTATGCTGTTTTTCTATAAATCTGTTTCTAAGCACCACCTTCTATCATAGTCAGCTACAGTCTATACTTTCCAAAAGGTATGTCGTTAAGCCATTGATTGTGATGGCAACTATACCGGCTGATGTCATTTCTAGCATTGACAAAAACCTGTTTTTTTTTGTTTTTTTTTTGTCCAATTAAACTCCATTTTTCTACAACCCTGGAGATTACCATTGTTATTAGTCGAGATATTTTAGGGGACTTTCTCTGCACAATCTCCACAATATAGTGATTCTTTATGTAAAAAGCGTTGTATTGTTTACCCCAGACTGTATAAGGAGTCTGGATGTTTTGTCTACAGTAGTAGATAACAGGGATAGAACACATACAAATGACGAATATGTAGCTACTTGAGAACATTCTATTTCTAGTATAAAAATGGTGGAAGTTCCCCTTCATTATAGTGTATGCTTGAGAATACTAAATGATTAATGGAGCACTCCAACTCTATTTTGATGAAAAATGCATATGGGAGTCCTTTTTGCATGGACTCCAATATATTTTACTGCATGCAAATCGGTGCATACATTCCTTGCTTTCTGGGTCTTCTGTCTCGTTTAACCCCTGACTGCTTCTACTCAAAGCAGCAACCATACAGAAGCCCATTTTCCCAACACCATGAAAGTAGCAGTGTCTAATTCTGTTTATGTTAGGTGAGCATGTTAGGATCTCATCACATCACGTATAGTCAGTCTATGCGCATGATCTAACTGATGCGATGACAGTGCAGGATGTAATGGAATAACTTGGTTTAATGGCCAATGATATCAGCTTCAATTAATATGCTGAGCGAGGAATGCCACAAGAATTCTTCCTAGACGGGTAGCTTCTGGAGGTGTTATGATTGTATTTCATATAGCTAGAACTGGATAGCTCTATTTACTGGCAGCGGTGTGAATGGAGGTTGTTGACGATAGGAATCCATAAGAGTTTCAGTGGAAGTGCTTTTGTCAATCTAGTTAAAAAGAGACTATTTTGTGATTTGGAATATGAGTATCAATCTGTCATTTCAATGCTTAGAAATAGAGAGAAAGCATTGCACTTATGTCTTGCTTACCCATTGTACAGCAATGTGGAATGTGATGACTATATAAATCAACAAATAATAATTACTAAAAAAGAATTTCATTGTGGCCACTGAATGTTGCCTTTTGGTGGAAATAACTTTTTTTCTAGCTGAATGGGTTAGGACACTTACTTACCAAGTATCTATTTTTAATCTGTTAATCACATTGTATAGCCAAGTATCCATTTTTTGATCAGTAATAACTTTACAAAATGTCCCTCTAGTTCTTGCAAATGAAAATCTTCAGCCAGCTTTTTGTTATCAAGCGTTGGATGCCATAAAACTCTTATGCAGCACTCTCTGTTACTATGTAGAGTGATGTTTTATCATTCAGGGTTTTCATATAGCTAAGTAAAATGAATTGCACCTATTAACAAATATATATATCACTGGCCACTTTATTAGGTACACCTATTCAATTGCTTGTTAACACAAATAGATAGGGTTTACAGAGAATGGTCCGAAAAAGAGAAAATATCCAGTGAGGGGCAGTTGTGTGGACGAAAATGCCTTGTTGATGTCAGAAGAGAATGGGCAGACTGATTCGAGATGACAGAATAGTACTCAAGTAACCACTCGTTACAACCAAGGTATGCAGAATACCATCTCTGAATGCACAACACGTCGAACCTTGAATCGGATGGGCTACAGCAGCAGAAGACCACACCGGGTACAACTCCTGTCCACTAAGAACAGGAAACTGAGGCTACAATTCACACAGGTTCGCTAAAACTGGACAATGGAAGACTGAAAGTACATTGCCTGGTCTGATGAGTCTCGATTCCAGCTGCGACATTCAAATGGCAGGGTCAGACTTTGGCGTAAACAACATGAAAGCATGGATCCATCCTGCCTTGTATCAACGGTTCAGGCGTGGTGGTATAATGGTGTGGGGGACATTTTCTTTGCACACTTTGGGCCCCTTAATACCAACTGAGCATCATTTAAATGTGACAGATTTGGTCAGTATTGTTGCTGACCATGTGCATACCTTTATGACCACAGTGTCACAAAGCTCACATTATCTCAAACTGGTTTCCTGAACATGAAAGTGAGTTCACTGTACCCCAATGGTCTCCACAGTCACCAGATCTCAATCCAATAGAGCACCTTTGGGATGTGGTGAAACGGGAGATTTGTATCATGGATGTGCAGCCAACAAATTTGGAACAGCAACTGCGTGATGCCATCATGTCCATATGGACCAAAATCTCTAAGGAATGTTTCCAGCACATTGTAGAAAGTATGCCACAAAGAATGAAGGCAGTTATGAAGGCAAAAGGGAGTCCAACCCGGTACTAGCTAGTGAGTGTGTGTATATGTATATAGATATATATAACGGAGCTACTTGGATGGAATATGCAGTGTCTGTAATTCCTGCAACTGCATTTCAAGTCATCCTATAGCTTTTGTTTGTTGATTCAGACCAAGCCATTCTACTGCTTACCACAACTAGTTTTAGTAACTGAGTTCAAATGAGTTGAAACATTTCAACTTGCGTGCTATAGGAGACTACAACCAAGAGTTTCTTCAAATAAGAAATATTGAGGAAGACCCGCACAATGAATACTTAGCTTTTTCTTTCCATTCCCCCCCCCCCATCCCTAAAGCTAAATACAATAAAAATGTGCTCTATATATGTCTTACATGCCTTATGGAAAATCTTCCCCTTCTAAATTTAGTCAGCACAAAAGATAACATAAAAATTATACTCTTCTGATCCAGAAGAACAATAGATGTCTTTCAAATTATACTGCACAATGCATCCTGTCAAACTCTTTAAACATACCTTGTAAGTTAAGCCCAAACCTAATATGACCTTTTAGTTTTCCACCAAACAACATTGTCTGTATTGTTTAGAATAGAAAGCAATGTTTGTAATGAAATACCAAATCGTCTTGCAGCGCATCGGTTAGACAACATGCACAATGCATTTCAGAATTTGGCAGGATTGATTGCACGGTACAGTGTACTAATATGACTATATAGCTTCTTTTTACCATGGCAACACTGATCAGAAATAGCCATTAGAAATTAAATAACTATATATTGAACAATTTCTAAATCTTTTTTTTTTTTTTTAAATAAAAATTTCAATATTTGAGTGCTCCATGCTTTTATTTTTAGTCACACATATTAAAAAATGTTTTGATACCTGTATGAAAAAAAATTATTTTCTCCTTTTTAGTGCACTTAGATAAGTGGGTTAAAAAAAAAAAATCTCAATTATTTTTTCTGTACTTTTTTTTTTAATTTAACTTGTATGATAAAATTACATTATGTTTTCAATTTTTGGCTTAAAATATGATGAAAATATTGCTACCTTCATCAGTTTTGAAAAATGTAAATTCCAAACACATTCAACGTTCGAAAAAAAAAATAAAAAATAAAAAAAATAAAATTCATTTGCAGCCAACTTCATTGTTTACAAATTCCATATATAAAAATCAAATGTAATTTTATTAATATTTTCTAATTTTTTTTAAAGCTGCAAATAATTGAACCTTGCATTGCCATTGTACAAAATTTCAAAACTAGGATTACAAAATGAAGTTAAACAAAAGTATGTAATAATAATAATAATAAATTTTAAAAAACCCTCCAAATTTTATCTGAACTGCAATTTCGTCATTAAACTAAATTTGATGTCCAAAAACAAATTTGCCAAAAATGAAATTGTCTGAATTAATTCTAAACACCATGCACAAGTCTAGTGGCCATACAAATAACAACTGAAAGGGGGGAGCGCATGCTAGAATCAATACAGCTTAGGCACCTTCCGGCTTCCATGTTCAGGTGCCCTCTATATCTGAAGACCTCGATATGTCTTGTGTTGTGTCATAGACAGCTTGCCCACCTCTAATATATAGTAATATTTATTAAAAAAAAAAAAAAAAAAAAAACTGGGAATCAACAGCAACTATGATCAAAATAATACGAAATAAGTTATAATTTACTTAGCTAGATCATATATTATGAGGGGAAAAAAAACTTTGAAAAAATCTCTCTCTGCAATCTAATCATTGCTTAATATAACATGTAATAATACATTTATATTGTTTCTTCACCCGAATGAGTGTTTCAATAAAGTGAGTGAGACGAGGCTCAGTGTCATTTAGAATGGGGTGAAACAAAGAGTGAGTGGGAGGTTAGGGCTGTGGGAAAGGAGCTGATGGAAGATGATAATGGAATTGTGGAAATAAATGTGTGTATCCATCTTTCTTTAATCTTCTTCTTTTTTTTTTTCTAGTGGGCAACTTTACGAATTCAGAAAGGGTTTGATGATCTGAAAAAGCGTCGTGTTACTCCTTCCAATGGTAAGATGTAAACAAAATGAAAATAATAAATAGAAACTCCATTGAATAGCTACTGTTTTCTATTTCACACAACGGTACCACATCAAAGTATTGTTTTCCTTATTGCCTGAATAAATAAATGAGATAATTACAAACGGCAAGATGGCTGGTAAGAGTAAGCTGAAAACGTCTAGTCAGCCCTGAGATTTTTTTTTACTGTGCGTCTGTTCTTCTGCATTTCGGGCCATATTCGGAGCTCTGCATGTGGAGAATACACTGTGGAAACAATCTGATTACTCCGACTGACTGTTCCACATTTATAACTTTTCATTCGAATTGATGCTTGTTCATTTTACTGGCTGGGGGTTTTCTATACAAAGAGACAAAAAAGGTCAATGTTTTTTCCTTTCCTGGGAAGGAAGTAACACCATATGTGAGATATGGTGGGCCTTTGAGTCGTATGGAGATTCCTGATTATCTGTGGTCCCTGAATTCTGATGTTTCCTAAGTAGCTTTAATTTGAAAAAAAGTTGTTTCTTTACTGTTTGGTATCACAGAAGCCTTAAGGTTCTTTCTCAGAGATATGGAAAGTCAGGTTTCCTTTGCATTCTGGCCATGAAGTGGAAAGACATTTAGAGATGTAGTTAGGGGCACCTTAAAATGCATCTGCTGGCATATTTGTAGTTATCAAGGCTAAAGTCCTTCAAGTAGACAGGAGGAGACTGACAAGGGGGCAATGTCTATTTTAGACCACTTCCTGAAGTATGTTTGTTTTGTATGTTTCACTTGAAATGTCAAGATACAGCCACTGGAGTTTCTAAAATGAGAATGAGTTTAGGAATAATTTGATCTTTATTAGCAGCTTTGTTGATCTTCTGTGGTCTTTCAATGATATTTTTCTTGGGGATTGTGTGTTGAACTGGTCCACATTTTCACTTAAATACATTGGTCTACTTAGTGGGCCTTGCCCCTTTGCTAAATGCCATACCTCCACAAAAAGCACTGAGGAAAAATAATTATTGAATTCAGGTGTTTCAATCAGACCCTACAAAATTTATGTGGGAATTTTTTGGCCATTCATCCAGTAGAGCATTTGTAAGGTCAGGCACTGATGTTGGACGAGAAGGCCTTCTAGTCCGATCTCCATTCCAGTTCATCCCAAAGGTATTCGATGGGGTTGCGGTCAAGACTCTGTCCTGGCTAGTCACATTCTTCCACACTAAACTCATCCAACCATGTCTTTATGGACCTTGCTTTGTGCACTGGGGCACAGTCCTGCCGAAATAGAAAAGGGCCTCCCACAAAATTGGAAGCATAGCAGTTAGACATTTAGTATTTTTGTATTTTCCTATATTGTGAATATGAGTATAAGGCAAAGTTTGCCCCCAATATATATGTAGCACTGACTTCACTGAAACCTTTCAAATCCAACCCTTACTGGCAGCTGCCGACCGCACTAACACACGAGCGGTGGCCGATGCGTTAAGTATCAGTAGAGGGAGAAAGGATATTGTACTAAAGCTATATTGATTTGTGCAGTTATACAACTATCATCTAAATATCAAATCAAGATTTGCGCCCGTTGAATGATTATTTGGGCAGGACCAAATGTTTTGCTTATTGCCCCCAAAAACCTAGAGCCACCCCGGATGATGATATATATTTGCCTTGTTAAGTGTGTGGGTCAAAGTTCAGAAATCCCATCAGGGCCCATGGGTTGAGACATTCCATGCAATATTTACACTGTAGGCAATGCTGATTAGATAATGTTTAGTCTGCACATACCATGAAGTGACTCAATTATAACCTTTAGGAGTAGGTTTCTCCTGGAACGCCGAACAATTGTATAAATGTACTGAATTAAAGTTTTTTCATAGTTTTTTTTTTGACACAGTAAAGCAATCAATGTTTTTAAGACTGAACATTGTCTGATATGCCAATAAAAAGTGTTTTAAGGGACGAACCATGCCAGCTCCATCCAGACCATTGGCACATAGGCGAGCTGAACAAAGTAATGTGCATCAACTTGAAAAGGGTGGAATTGGGATACTCTGCAGAGTTTGACATTAAAACACACTGTAAAGTATGGGGATTTAGCGCCCGCACTCCAGTTTTTAGAAATCATTCTTATGAGTAGGTCCTGGGCTAAAAAAATCAAATAATGTCCTTTCTTCTACATGGTCACTCTGGTTGTCCTCTATCCTCTAATTATAGTTATATCACCTGTTATTTTGTATGTATATATAAAATAAAAACAGTGTGAAAACGGTTTAACCTGTTAGGTTGCATACAAATAATTCTACATCTCTTCCACCGTTACCTTGTATACCTCAGAAGGTGTGACGCATACACTCTTTCCCCAGGACACCCAAGGGCCCACACGTTTTTAAGGAAAATAATCAGTTAGGCTCCTAGATTTTAAACGGCCAACCCTTTTTCCTTCTGATAGTGTAAAATATCTGCTGCAAAGTATGGTGACAGTAATTATTGTGTGTTGGAACGTGTGACAGGGAGATAAAGATATTATAGAGGGAACAAAGGACAGGTTATGTAATGTTACCAGTCAAAGTGGGTAAACATTTACCTCTCTGCAAGACTTGCAAGAACTCGAGTGTCCAGCATTCACTTGCAGAATAAGACTGTGTTTTTACTAAACTTGTATATTCAGCATATTTGTAACCTAAACGGTTGAGAGTACGCAGTCCTGCACCTTTTTTTTCATATATGTATTTTTTATGCCTTACCTTAGAAAATTGTTAATCTTTTGAAGTCTTATGTCATAAATTGGAAATGGAAAAGGGAAGACGTTACATATGATATTATGTGTAAAAGTGCTATATCTATATGGTGTATAGTAGAGCTATCTGTCTTACTTGGCCCTTCTATAAATCCATACGTATTTCTTGCCCATTTGTCAAAAGATATGATGATTACACAAGCAGCTTCAACATTGTTGTATATGGCTCCCTGAAAATTTTGCCCTCCTGAAAGCCGGACCTGGCCTTTTATGAACACTCACTTAGGCAAAGAGATAATCATGTTATATTGCCAAAAATTGCACTTAATTACATAATGGTTACTTTTACTGCATAAAAAAATGGAGAAAACCCTACTGCAAAGTCTTATTTATTTCCCCTCTTTCCATACACAGTTCTCTGTTTTGCTCCCACTGAGGCTGAAATGTTAATTTCTACCTCCCGTAGTTATGTTGCAAGTGTATTACTTGGCACCCAGCATCACGTATTTATAGAAGATGATTTTATCTTTAGTGTATTGCACACACCATGTGGATATTGTTACAGGGGGATAGCGTTAAAACAGCTAGTGGAGTTTGCTGTTATGTTGCAGTAAATGGACTTATCCAGGTCCAGCAGGGTGCAGCCCCTGTAACTGCTCTGTTCTGTACTGAAGCCTACACATACATTTGTGTGCATAATAGATGGGATGGTGGGTTAGCAATGAATGTAAGAACTCTGAGTGTAATAAAAAAAAAAATAGTACATGTACGGGCTCAAAATGCATTGTTTTCAATGGGTTTAGGGACCGCCCACTGTCCTTAAGGGGTTAAAATTTTGGCAGTGACCCAGGGCATTGGTTTAGACTTAAACTGATTGGCGTGCTGTGCAGCCTTTGGTACTTAAGGCAAAGTGCCAGAGCTTCTGGACTGGGAATCTAGTATGTTGGTGTCTGCCATCGTTTGCTATTCTTGAACCTTGTCCTTTAATTTGCATGCACTAAGGTTACCTTCCCCCCTGTTACAAATTAGGGAGCATGACATAAGATGTTTGTTAGTTTAAGTTGGCACTGCATAGTAAGCTAGTGTTCGCAAGCGAAAAGTAGATGCCGGTACATAAAACAAAGTGTAAGAAATTACCATAAATATATAAAATCCACTGTATGCTTCTAAAGGGAAGGTCATACAGAGTTGTGTTTTTTGCATATAAGTGAACAGAACATAACAAGTTTAAATTTACAGTGACAAAAGATGAGGAGGGCACAGCTCAAACACAGTTCAAATGAGGTGAGGAGACACTGAAAGTGCGATCAGTGAAGGTGGCATGATAACCTAGCAAAGAAAAGTGTTATGGAGACCAAGATTGTAAAGAGTTTGAAGAAGAAAATCAACCAAAAAGTCTAGAAGAATTAACAAAGACTAACAACCCTTGGATTTAGCAGAGAGCAAATGGCTGGTCACTTTAGTAAGAGCTTTCTCAGTCAAGAATAGAATCTAGATTGAAGAGAATCAAGTAGAGAGTTGGAATCAAAGAAGTTAGCTTGCTATATTCAAGCTGTTTAAGAAGTTTGGAGCCATGATAGAAGTTGGGAGATACCGAGCATTATGTTGGCTTTAATGAAACGCATTAGTAAAATGGTATAATCCTTCACAGCTCTCCTCTCTTTATCCAATCAGGATTTGAGAATAGCTGCTGGGAAGCTTCCACACAACAAAAGCCAGAAATTATTCAGAACTGTAATCTGTTGGGCCTTCGTATTATATGGGGAAGTTGAAGAGTTAAAAATGACAACTGTCCCTTTAAGTAGACCTCAGTGATAATTCTGAAAGTCCCATCTAGGCAGGTTTTTTTTTCTTTTTAATAAACTTTTCTGAATCCAAATACAAAGTAGTTGATGCCAATAAAAAAAAAAAAGATACTTGTTATTTGAAACTGTTAAAGGGACACTCCAGCCAATGCCCATCATATGAAATTTAACACATATAATAGTTGACTAAACACTTATTAGTGTGGTGCCATCCTTGCAAATGCATGGACGGATGCTGCCGTGTGTCATACTCACCGCCAGTCACCGCCAGTCAGCTCCAGCAATCATATGTTGAAAGCTCTTCTACTGATTTTAATGGGAGTGCTTTCCTGCCACTGATTAGCTACATCAAGCAGCCAATCAATGTTGTAAAACATCTGACATTGGAGGAGAATGGAGGTCTTTAGCTCTGAAGCCGCAGCTTCTCCTTAAAGTAAGTGGTTTATTTTTTTAATTAATGTACAATGTACTTTAATATGCATTGTTTTCTGTGGAGGCTGTCAGGGACCTTATACCATCTCTTTAAAGAAACTAAAGTGATTTGATTTTTTTCCATTCTGTCAAGGTATAATCCAACGAGATGAATCACCAATGGAGACAGAGATTGTAGGCCTTAGGCAGAGTCGAAGCCAGTGCTTGCAACAAGGAGATTTTGAGATGTCCGATGTGTTCTATTTCTCCAAGAAAGGGTTTGAAGCTATTGTTGAAGATGAGGTCACTCAACGCTTTTCATCTGAAGAGTTGATATCATGGAATCTACTCACTAGGACTAACTACAACTTCCAGTACGTCAGCTGGAGGGTCACACTGATCTGGGCTGTGGGAATATTTGTGCGATACTGCATTCTTCTTCCCCTCCGGTAAGACTACTGAATACTACTAAATTGCCATGGTTATACCAGCTATGCCATTTATTCATACATTTGTTTTTTACATTTCTGTCTCACTTTCCACTGTCCTACCTGCTTCTACTGAAGCGGTGAGCTGACCAAATTTGACCTGACGTCTAGGTTTTTTTTTCGTTTTGTTTTTTACGAACAATACAGATTTTTTATTTTCTGTAATGCAAATATCATTAAGTCTGCATTCGTAATAAAAAGATTTGAAGTGGCCGTATCAATCTACCCTTTTCTTTTTAGTAGCATTCTTCTTCAATTTAAACCTGTATTCCGAGGAATAATAGCAACACTGAAGTCACATCTGTTTGTGTGCAGTAAATTATGTGTTAACAGGTTAACAAGTCATACACCTGCTTGATTATGTGTTGCAGTGTTACCTTGGCTACTATTGGCATCAGCTGGCTGGTGATAGGAGCTACTCTGGTTGGACAGCTGCCAAACAGCAGGTAAAAAGATTCAGAAGAGACACCCTGGAGTCACATGGCTATGGTAAACTTTGAAGCCAGGTGCACATATTTTAGGAGTCTGCATGATAGCCCCCCATCCTCGCACATAATTTTTTGATTGGATCATTACTCTCAAGCAAGTTAGGTGCAGTAATGTCCGTAAATTGTGGTTCTGGTGTATTGTCAAGCACACTTATTTACCAATATTATTGATGTACTGTTCATTCAGACTCGTTCAGGTCAGACTGTTTATTCTGGCACTGTAAGGGTTAAGAGTAGTAATCTAATATGTCACTTTTGGAACAGATGGCAACACAACCATGCTCGGTGGATATGTGTCTTGGCATTATGGCCCAGTTCTCTTTTTTTATTCTTTATTTTATTTTATAATTTAATAAAAATATTTTACAAATGATGAAATAGACAGTTTCCATAGGACAGGATTAATGATAATGTGATAGTAAGATTTACTTGTAAACATTGATTATATGGAAACTGTCTATTTCATAATTTGTAAAATATTTTTATTAAATTATAATATAAAATAGACAGTTTCCATATAATCAATGTTTACAAGTAAATCTTAATATCACATTATCATTAATCCTGTCCTATGGAAACTGCTAATTATTTCCCCAGGATAGTCTTAAGAAACAATACACATATAATTAACATATACATTCATACTACACTCAATTATGTTTTTGCTACTGTTTAATGAAGGCTAGGTGGAGTCATAATTAGATGTATATATATTTTCCTATATATTTTGTCCAAGGGGTGGCCAAGTTCCTTTATCATCAAACCTGAGAAATTTCCAGGGTGGGCTTCAGGAAGGTGCTGTGCTCACTGCACGCAAGCTCAGGACAAGCCCCAGACAGTGTTTAGCGGGAAAGGAGGGGGAAGAATCTAGGAGTGACCAAACACCTCTCCTCCATTCAGAAGAAGAAGAAGGAGATGAGGACTTCACTGTGTCCTAGTAGACACCTAAAATGATCAGAGGGAAATCCTCTTATTTCTGTGGGGTCAAGGTTTTCTGCAGTTTTGTACCAATTGCACTTAGTTTGGTAGAGATTAACTTCCTAGATAAGC
Organism: Spea bombifrons; assembly: GCF_027358695.1. NCBI lineage: Eukaryota > Metazoa > Chordata > Amphibia > Anura > Pelobatidae > Spea > Spea bombifrons. The sequence goes on from NC_071087.1 coordinate 57,566,674, forward strand.
ATGATTTCTTAATTTGTCTACAATGTTATTGATAACAGATGATGACCAACCTATGTCCTAGTAGAAGAGGGTTCTTCAAACTTTGCTACAATGAATCCATTATGTCCTAGTAGGGCTTGAATTTGGGGTCAGCACTGGATTGCAAGATATTTGACTCTGCCCTCACTGTACTGAGCAGTGCACTTTACAGGAGCGTTTGACACTGTAATTGTGTAACGTGTTTTAGACTCGTATTGCTGGACCACTTGGGTTAAAGTTACCCACGCTCCCCTGTATGCACACAAATAGAGAAAAATGTTTGAAGAACACTGCACTAGACTAGCTTGTACTGTAATGTTATAGTGGTGGTTGCCACCCTCGATTCTTCAGTGTTTTCAAATGTATTGATTTTCTTCTAGGGCTTTTTTTTTTTAACAATCTGTTTCTCTCACAGTGTGAAAAGCTGGCTTAGTGAAAAGGTTCACCTGGTTTGTTGCCGGATTTGTGCACGCGCTCTCTCCAGTGCTATCCGGTACCATAACAAGTGAGTGAGCACAGCCTCTTCCAGTTATTTATTGCTTGGCTCCATTACTGAACACTTCAATTCTCTAAGCTGCCATACTAAATTTAGATTGAAATCCTTATTAAGCGGTGCTGGTTATAGTGGACTTGAGTGAAATTTACATAGACCAAAGTCAGCTTGCATATTGCAAGTATACTCCTGAAAGACCAGAATATTTAAGTCTCTGTCTAAGCCACCTAGCCAATGCAAACAACTGTAATTTTGTTATTTACATAAATTATACAAAATCTCTTGGCGCTCGATTGTTGGGGAATCTTATACCACACCTCACACCACACCTGAAACCTTAATAAACATTGGCATGCAGAAGACTATAAATCTAGGGCAAGAACAGTTGCGGGTTTCCTTTTGTTTGTACCATTTAACTATGTTTTTGTTTATAAAAAAAAAAACTGATTAAATAACTTCTCAGGTGGCCCGGGGTTACCTTGTATTTTTTACTTAAATGCCTTATTTAATGCTAAATGTTCTGAGAGCCAATAATATTCATCAGCATTAAGTAAACAAACATAAGACCATTACTCTCCACCGTCGTGCTGTGGAAGTTTTTTTTTTTTGTTGTGGTTTTTTTTTACCATCTACTCTTTCTTTTGCTTCAAATGCTTTTGAAGTACCCTCAGGACAAATCAAAAGAGAAATAGTGGAGAAATGCTGTTCTGTAGAATCTATTTAACTAACAATGTCACTTTTACTACTGGGATGAGCCAGTGTGGGTTTGAGTCGAATGCCTATTTAGACCCAGCTTCTCAGCAGGGGAGAGGTGTGAGCAGAAAGCATGGAATTAGTTAAACCTTTCTACACCATCACTATGTTGTAGCGCGGTTCCTGAAGTACATGTTCATGAGGTAGGCCATCCCGGCTCATGCTCTTCAAAAGCTGACTTGCCCACCTCTACTTGTAGTTATACATAGCTCTTTTGTGCAATATTTCTCTCCTTTTTCCCCCCCCACAGAGAAAACAGACCAAAAAAAGGAGGGATCTGTGTTGCGAACCATACCTCTCCTATAGATATCATCATTCTGGCCAATGATGGTTGCTATGCTATGGTAAGTAGAGCCCTCATGCCGTGCTGTTTGTATTACCATATGTGATCTCTGCAGTTCATGTGGATTAATCCCACCTAAAAATGATCAGAGGGAAGTCTTTGACTTCCATTGGGTGAAGGTTCTCTGCAGTTTGCGCCAACTGCACACAGTGTGGTAGAGATTAACTTCCTAGATAAGCATAATCTCTGATTTTTGTCAATACTAGCTTTTCCTTTAATATGTGCCACTTACTGCAAATGGCCTGTACGTACAATATATTGTTCTAACGGGAGAACTGTGCCTTCATTTTGCTCTTCAGAATACAGAAATACGTGTGCTGAAAACATGCCTGTTGTTTTGTTTTCATTTGATAATTTGAGGTCTTTGAATGGCCTCTTAGGGTTGAGCTAACTGGGCACTGGAAGTGGCATGTGGGGAAACCGTTTATTATTGCTGATATCAGGGTGAGGTCTCCAATAAGAGTTGAGGAAAGATTTAATTTTGTTATTGCTAATGCATATATAGACCATATGATTCGTTATTATCTTGAATCATTATGAGGCACTTTTGTTATTCAAAGTTGAGTACATTTGTGTCACATTTACACTGAAATAAGAATATTGGTTCATTGAGAAACACTGCTCATTCACTCAGCTGGTGGCAGCCTACTGACTTGGCAGCACTGGTTCATAATACCCGTGCATGCTGCCAGACGTTGGCACTGCACATTCCCACGCAGTCAAGGCACGTGGGATTAGAAGCTGGAACATTCGTTAGATTGTGGAATATCATATCCATAATCCATCACACAATGCATTTTTATTTAGTATGATTGGGATATAACTTTAGATAGAATTGGATATTAGCTTGCAAAAAATGCCCCCCCCCCATCTTTGTTTAACAATGGCTATAATTATTTAAGTACTCTAAGTATCAGAGTTTGGATAATGCACTTGTCTTGGATTAAACTGCAGCATATTGTTGAAGGTGTGTGCTTATGCTGAATATTACAGGTCGGGCAGGTTCATGGAGGACTCATGGGAGTTATCCAACGAGCAATGGTCAGGGCTTGCCCACATGTGTGGTTTGAGCGTTCTGAGATGAAAGACCGCCACCTAGTGGCAAAAAGGTAGATAAAACTTTTTCATTTTTTTTTCTGTTCTCTTTCAGTTCAAATATTTATTTTACAATAACACCTAAATGAAATTATAAATTTGGTGGAACCACAGTTCAGGCATTATTATTTCAAGATGTTCTTACTTGTATCATTAAATTATCCATTTGATCCAATTATCCATCTTATCCATTTCCTTTCCTTTGTAGTATGTATGTAAACTGTGCATGGAGTTTAACTAATGTGTTGTCTTGCCCTTTAAACAGGCTTAGAGAGCATGTATTTGACAAAACAAAGCTGCCCATTCTGATTTTCCCAGAAGGTAAGAATATTTGTTTGCGTGTAATTTATTTTTAAAGGGGGTGTGTAAGTAATGTAGCAAGGTGCATTATTTTCCAGCTGGAAATCAATGGGAGTGCTTTGCACGCATGCACACATAGGTCTGAACAGACCCCTAACTACAGTGTTCGTAGAGCCAGCAAGGTGTGTATATTACATGCATGGTGATGTTTGACCAAAGACATTTCCTGCACGAAAAATAATTAGGGGAAGGGAAAGGAGCGAAGACATGGGGGGGCATTTCCAAGGGGGACATCACGAAAATGTAAAGGGAACCTGCAGTTACCATAAGTGTGCAATTTTCATGATCCAAATCCTGGGTTTTTCAGTACCACAACAGATGTGGAGCCACTTTCCAAATTTTAATCATCTTTATTAGTGCCATATACTTAGCAGAGTTAGTAAAAATAAACAAAAAAAGTGGAGTAGCTTATGGGATCATTGCACTAATGCTGCTTACCGTTAATAATGTGCAAATAAAATGCTTCAGGTTACTATGATCTAAATGCCAGTTTCCTATTTACAGGAACTTGTATCAATAACACATCTGTGATGATGTTCAAAAAGGGCAGTTTTGAAATCGGAGGGACCATATATCCAGTGGCAATTAAGGTAAAATATAATATATAATATACGTTTTGTAGTTTTGGAAAATAGTATTGAAACATTTTATGACTGATTCGTTAAATAGTACCGTATTTGCTCGATTATAAGACGACCCCGATTATAAGACGACCCCCAAAATCAAAATATTAATTTAGGAAAAAAACAAAAAGCCTGAATATAAGACGACCCTATAGGAAAAAAAGTTTTACCAGTAAATATTAATTCATGTAAATATATTTTTTAAATTTCCTTTTATTTGCCAACCTGCCCCCCCAGTTATGCCACTCTGCCCCCAGAAATGCTTTATACCCCCCCTATTTGCCACTCTGCCCCATGATATGCCTTATACCCCTATATGCCACTCTGGCATATAGGGGGTTAAAAGGCATATCATGGGGCTGAGTGGCATATAGGGGGTTAAAATGCATTTCTGGAGGTATATATGCATATCATGGGGCTGAGTGGCATATAGGGGGTTAAAATGCATTTCTGGAGGTCCAGAAATGCATTTTAACCCCCTATATGCCACTCAGCCCCATGATATGCCTTTTAACCCAGCATGTACTGGCTGCCTTGGCTTGATAGGAGTGTGATTGCTGCTAACAGCAATCACACTCCTAACAAGCCAAGGCAGCCAGTACATGCTGGAACCTGGGGATGATAGTAGTGGGATTACAGCCTCCCTATGCCATGCTACAACCCCCACCCCCCTTACACATCCATGCTATCACACACAAACACACATTCACAAACATTTAAATACTCATTCATTCCATTAATCACACATACTTCACACATTAATCACACATACTTACCCAAAAACCCTCCCCCACCCCCTTACCTGAACTGCAGATCTCTCACTCGAAGACTTCTGCAGGGGACCGGCTGTACCAGCAACTTCTCTGGCCCCGCCCCCAGAGGAGGGAGGGGGAGATAGAGTTCTGTGAGGAAGCTACAAGCTTCCTGTCCTCCTGCTTCTAACGGAAGAGACGCTGCTCGCGACCGGTAAGCAGCATGGCCCCAGCCATTTTTTTGGGGTCTGATTAGAAGACGACCCCGATTATAAGACGAGGGGTATTTTTCAGAGCATTTGCTCTGGAAAAAACCTCGTCTTATAATCGAGCAAATACGGTATATGTAGACTGTTATTAGCCAAATATGTCATAGGACTCAAACAAGGAAGATGAAAGTCTTATTATTATTTAAAATTGCTCATTATTGCCTTGATTAATGTTCTTGATTGGCCACATCTTTGTTGACACCACATAGACCAGGGGTGTCCAAGTTTTTTCTGGACCACTTCATCAGAAATGTAAGTGTGCGTGGGCCGCACTCCTTTTCCACTGAGAGAAAATATGGCCTTTTAGCTTTATAATGCATATTAATACAGGGTTAATTTGGCTATAATGAAAAAAGCAGTGGACAGTTTTTTGAACAACCTTTATATGTCATTCTATCAGTACTAAATTACTTAAACAGTAAAACAAAATCAGTCCACAAGCGATTTAAAACAAGTTTAGCCAATTAAAACTGCACAAGGCTGCAGCACACTGGAGGCAGGGCCGGGTCAAGAGCATCATGGGCCTGGTGCTGAGGATTTTGGTGGCCATTTTATGGAAAAAAATAAAATAGACAGAAACTTAACTCCTGGGGATCGATGTGTACTGGATACAGATGAAATCAGTGCTTGGCAGACAATACAAGATAGAATCTTATGTGATAGGATGGCGAGTAATCAATAAACTAAAAAAGTCATCATACACGGGACACCTGAAGCCACAATTTAGTGCCACTAATCCTTTTTAATAAAATATGCAGATCGAAACAGTAAATAACACAAAACCTTTACTTTTCCTCTAACTGATTTCTGGGCCAAGAAGCGACTACAAATTCAGGAGGTCGTTTTCATTTTATTCCTACAGTAAAGTGCCAGGAACAAGATGACCAAATACACACCAGGACAGGTTCTGCCTCACAGACGCCCAAACACACACACACCAGGACCGGTTCTGCCTCACAGACGCCCAAACACACACACACACCGGGACAGGTTCTGCCTCACAGACGGCAAAACACACACACACACACACCAGGACAGACTCTGCCACACAGACGCCCACACACACCAGGACAGGCTCTGCCACGCCGACACCCAAACACACACACACACACACCAGGACAGGCTCTGCCTGTCCACCACCCAGACACACACACACCAGTACAGGCTCTGCCACACTGACACCCAGACACACACACCAAGACAGGCTAAGACAGTAGGAATGCACCAATATATCGGTGGCCGAAGCATATCGGCCAAAAATAGCATTATTGGCAAAATGCCGAAACAAAAAAAAAAACCACAGAAAATAATCATCCGCAGGGGCCCTGCTGCTTCCCTCTGTGTTGCTCAGCAGCGTCTCTTGCTCCGTCAAGGGGACACAGAAACCCAGCGTGTCACCTCACGTGACTTCGCTCCGTTCCTGTTCCCCTGGGCAGGTCAAGAGAAGTTCAAACAGAATGCGAGCAATGCAGAGGGAGACAGCGCCCCTGCGAGCGGCACTGGAAGGTCTGCAGTTCAGGTAAGGGTTGGGAAGGGTTTTGAATGAGTATAAGTGAACTGAGGGAATGTTTGTAATGAATGAATATGCATGTGATAGCATGGATGTGTAAGTAGGGGGGTAGGGCACAAGGAGGCTGTAGGTTATGTGCATGTATTGGCTGCTTGTGCATGATAGGAGTGTCATTGCTATATTATATTTATATATATATATATATATATATATATATATATATCATATCATATCATGCCCAGGCATATCCAGATTCCAGCATGTACTGGCTGACTTGGCATGATAGGAGTGTGATTGCTGTTAGTAATCATATATATTTAATATAGCAATGACACTCCTATCATGCACAAGCAGCCACAGTAGCAAAAGCTAGCAGAAATTACACTTCTATCATGTCCATTGGTAATACTTACATTTTTGTTTTTTATTTTTTCCTGCTCTCCTCTCCTTGGAACACCTTCTGTGGGCCCGCCCCCTCGAACGTCACATGTTCATAGCCGCACGACGGCTGCTATGAACTTCGCAGCCGGGCGGCCACTTTGAATGCCCACGGACCGGCAGACCACTGCGTGAGTGAGCAGGACCGGCCAGTCCGGTCTTGTTAACTCACGCGGGCCGCACCTCGAAGTCCGGCGGGCCGCATTTGGCCCGCAGGCTGCACGTTGGACGCCCCTGACATAGACATTATTCTAATGTGATGTCCATGGAATATTTTACTGTTTTCTCTAATGTTAAATAATAAATGTCTTAAGGTGAGGTGACTGAAAGGGGGAACTAGAATCTTCTCTTAGTGCTTTCAATCAAAGTTGATTAAATTACTCTAACTCAGCAGTGGTATTTGGTTTTCATCATGCACCGTCACAGGTTTATATTAATAGGGTATCTCTCCCTTTAATATAGTACGATCCTCGATTTGGCGATGCTTTTTGGAACAGCAGTAAGAACTCTATGGTGAGCTATCTTCTCAGGATGATGACAAGCTGGGCCCTCAAGTGCAAGGTTTGGTACCTGCCTCCCATGACTAGACAGGTATTGTACATTCGATATTACTGCTCAATACTTCATGGCCTTGGAGGTTATACATTTTGTATTTATCAATGTGTAGTTTTTTATTTAGATAGGTCAGTAGTCATATTTTCAAGTACGTACCTTGGTTTTAATTATATATACCTCAAACATGTGGTAAAGATTATAATCTATGTGCATCAACACAAGAAAGGTTGTGTATAACTAGATATCGGCATGGATAAAACACCACGCTTCACAATACTGATGGGTACAAAACCGGTCATTTAATTCTACTTACAAGGCCTTCTACCCAATCACACTGACCATTACCGTATTTTCCGGCGTATAAGACGACTGGGCGTATAAGACGACCCCCAACTTTTCCAGTTAAAATATAGAGTTTGGGCTATACTCGCCGTATAAGACTACCCCTCTACCCAGTATACAACAACCAGCCAATCACGGCAAGCGATGTACCTGACCGGTGATTGGCTGGTTGTTGTATACAAAGCCTGCTTGGATTGGGTGGGTCAGCTCTCCCTAACATATGCCTGTCCATACACACATGTATAGACATACACTGCCCATACACAGACATATACATACATACACTGCCCTTACACACACACACACACACACACACACACACACACACACACACACACACACACACACACACACACATATATATATATCTCTATATCTCTACATATACTAACATACGCCTGTCCATACATACACGTTTCTACACCGCCCTCACCACACACCCCTGCCTTTACACACACATCCAGTTGTGGGAGCGTGAGGTCTGTCATTTCAGACCTCTGCTTTACTGCTCCCTCATCACTACACGCCGGCAATTGATGCCGAGCGCCGGGACATGACGTCATGTGATTAGGGAGCACGGAAGCCGAGGTCTGAAGTGCCAGACCTCGAGCTCACTAATGCTGGGCTAGTTAGAGGGAGGTCGTGATCTCCCTAATGAGCCCTGCTCATCGGGCGCCCACTGATCAGGGATAGTTGGGGAGATCACGATCTTGCAGCTACCTCGGCGCGGCCCTGAAGACCGGCCCAGGGGAGGCGGCTTCTCCGCTTGCCCCTCCCCTAGAGATTCCGCTCCGGCTCGGTAAGTAAGTAAGTATACCCGACGTATAAGACGACCCCCGACTTTTGATAGATTTTCACGGGTTAAAAAGTCGTCTTATACGCCGGAAAATACGGTAACTTTTTTTTTTATTTTTTTTATTTCCTTTTAACCCTGTCTTTATTGTTACAGTAACTAAAAGGTTACATCTTGCACATCAGTCTGCCTCAATGCCAGTATCCTCAATGATCAGTTTCAGGGTAGCACAAAGCCCAATGGCTCAACTGTTCCTTTAAACATTAAAGAATGTCACCCCGTTTCCAAGAAAATTAGTCAATTAAACTCTGGTGTATATTGCACTAGCAATTTTAAACCAGATGGCATTGCAAGTTATATTAAAACAGATGCTGTTTTTCAGGAGGGAGAAGACGCTGTTCAGTTTGCCAACAGAGTCAAGTCTGCCATTGCCAAGCAGGGAGGACTAGTTGAACTTTCCTGGTAAGAGTTACACATGGTTTGTAAACCTGATGGCTTTAATTATTAATTTTTATTATTCTTTTTGTTTAAAAGTTCTGCAGGTCAGACATATCCAGTTAATTTATTGAGATTTGTTTTACTGTTACACACTTGTGACTAAAATAAGAAAACCCATACACTACGCATTGTATGTTGTAGTAGTAGAATTTCCAGCATAATGCATAAATCTAGAGGGGAAAAAAAATATTTGATTTATTGAATTTTCTTATTTATGCCACCACTGTAGTTAATTTAAGAATCAAACAGAATTTGTTAACTTGCATATGGCTCCACAAAATAATGTTATAAATTATATATAAAAAATTGTCACAATATGTATTAAACTACAATTTTCTATAGCACAATAAACTAATAAACTCCTCTGATATTACATGCATCCTGCTCCAAATATATTTTTTTGTTTTTCTGTATTACAGGGATGGAGGCCTTAAAAGAGACAGAGTCAAAGAATCATTCAAACAAGAACAGCAGAAAAACTACAGCAAGATAATTGTGGGTGATAATATCACGTTCCGTGGTACAGCCAATTGATTTGTTATTCAAGCTGTTCAAAATTGCTTGTTTTGTCATTTTTCCTGATATTTGCACAAACTGGAGGGCATATTTAGGTGACTTTCCCCACTTCACAAAGTGCTTTGGGTAAAAGTCTCAAGTCATCAGCTTTTGTATTTGATGACCCAGAATTCTATATCCTAAACCCCTGAATTCAATCAGCATGGCTAAACCATGCAGGCTGCCATGATTCTGAGTCAAATCATGGATATGTATTATTGACCGCCATAACAGTTGGGTCTTCAGTGATAAAGACAGAAAAGGAATTTGGTTTAAAAAAATGAATAAATAAAATGGTTCCCTCTATGAGTGAATGGTTATGACTAGATTACAAGTGTTAGTATTCATGATGAGATAAATGGACCTGTGATGTGAAGTTGATCTGTGTTCTGTGATCTCATTAAATACAGTTCTACATATTTCACCATGTAAATGGGACTACATGAATGTGTTTGCATCATTTCAATGTTCTGTTTTTCTACCTATAATTTCTTTGCTGTAACAAAATAATAAAAACAAAGTTTTTGTTTGTTAGATTTATAATTACTGTCATGACCACTGACACCACGGCAGAAGTTCTTCTGCCTAGAAACCTGCTACCAAAAGAGACCCTTGGCTATAGTAACCAGGACTGAGTGAGGGGGCCAGGTGTAGCGGATAATATAGGTGCAGAAGTCAGTGTAGAACAGGATCCGAAGACAAACTCAGCAATGCAGGGGTTAACATAAGCTAGTCAGGATAGCCGGGTCGGTACACAAAGAGGGTAGTCATACAAGCTGGGAATCAATCTCAGAGCGGTAACCAGATAAGACGGGCAAAGGTACAAAATCGCTAGGCAGAAGGGGAGTCCGGCAAGCAAAGGGTCAAAGTATCGGGCAACAAAATATCAGGCACGTCACCGCAGCTTCCCGCCTCCCGTCCTGCCTAGCCGGCAATGAAATACTCCTTTCATAGGAAATATAGTGACATTAAGATAAAATATAAGTTAGATTTTCAAACAGCATTTTCAATTAGTGTACTCCATTAGAACATTTCATTATATTTCATAAGAACTTTTGCTAGATCAGCAAGGATTTAAGTAATATCCAATCTTCCAGTTTATGTGGAAAAATATAAATGAGAGAGGTAAAAGTGAAGGCAATTGGAAAATCAAATGACACAACTCAGTAAAACTAGCTATTACCAAATTTAAGCCTTAGTGTGGTGAGCATACCTGGGAACTCTCTCTGCCCAGGAAAGGGCAGTGCAATATGTAAAAAGACCATGCGGTGCCCCGACTTTTTTGTTTTGTTTTGTTTTGTGGTTCTTGTCTGATACCACGATGTAGTTGGATTGATTGGCCAGTACCTGCTTGTCCACCTGGATCTGGAAGTCCCATACCCTGTGCAGATGTTCTTGTACACAATGCCAGCTACTTGGTTGTGCTGTGCTGTTCAGTGTATGCTGTTTCTGCAACCATCTCAAATATGTTAGACTGTCTCAGAAGCCTCTCTACATGGTCTGCACCTATGGTGGTATGTGACCCTTTTGGAATTACATGGATTTCTGCCTATATTGATCATTACATTTGATCTGATCTTTAAGTTACAACAATAGAGAAACATAGTCTGCTTTGGCTAATAACACAGAAGCAATTTTCCATGCCTTTATCAAACGCACCATGTAAACATTCACATTGCAGGGTGGTAACTGTATGTATGTATGTATGTATGTGAACGCTTGGATTAAATGACTGGCTGACTCCTCTGGCAGCGATAAACTCAATCAAGCATTTTTTATAGTTGTGGATCGGACCTGCACAACAGTTGAGGGATTTTGGACCATTCCTCTTCCTCAGACATGGAAAATAAAGTGTTTTATTAGATTAAGCAGACTGTGTCTTTTGTTGTGACTTAGTTTAAGATCAGCCACCTCTTCCATCCTCATTAAGGAGTGATGGAATATGACGTTATATGTCTGAAAAGTCACGCAGGGGCATCTTCATGCATCTTATGAAGGCACTACTGTCTCAGCACAGTCCTCCATGGTAAAAACGGGCTGGTTCTTCCTTGAAACCAGCCCATTGAACAGGAGGGCGGTTAGAGCAATCATTTCTCGGCCTTTGTTTTTGGGGCAGAGAGCTGCCACACTCTGGACTTGCCTCCCGAGGCGTAGTCAGCCAAGACCAGAATATGCTGATAAGGATCAGATGGGAATATCAGTTTTCAAATGTGAAGTTTTTAGGAGTGTACCCATAAGGATGTACCACTTCTCACTTACAGATGCATCGTATTCCAACTCTGTGTCATTGGTATCTGAGTCACGTGAAAAAAGGGCATATGGCTCTTCCCAAGGTAATACTTTTCAGCCTAAAAGTCTCCACTTACTAACTACTCACCCAAATTTACTAATTTCCCAGTCCTAATAAATGAGAGTGGCTATAATACTTATCATAAAAACAAATACAATATCTTAAACTTAAATCAAAATTATAATTGTATGATTATTATTGAGTAAAAACATTGTTTTATTAAATGTTGCTCCTTAGAGTTAAGTCCTATAATGTTTCTGTGATAAATACCCATGACGCCAAAAAACTTAAAAGTCTGAGTCATTATTCAGTTTCCTTTTATTTGACCTCCCAGTAAAATGTGTCTGCACGTGACCAAAATGGATTTGTCATCTGTTTTTATTATTGTGGTTATCAAAAGAACATCATAAAGAAGATAGATTGTGACTTAAAACGGAGGAATAGAGACTTCAAAGATAGCTTAGAGTCTCCATCCTATTATTAAATTCCCTGTTTTTTTTTCTTCATGTTGGGTAAAAATCTATACAAATAGAATATAGACACTCTCAGTAAATAATAATGAAAAAGTAAATTAATTTCAACGGCAAGGCTATTGCATGTAAGACATCTTGACTGATATCTCAGAGCCAATCTGTAGGCTATTACAGTCTTTCAGAAGTAATAGATTTTGCTTTTAGACGTTGTGGTAGGCTAAAATACCTTCATCCCTATAATAATTTTGTCATCTAGACAGAACAAAGTAATTATATTTGAGTGGTCGTTGAGGCTATGCGCATCTAAACATGATACACATAAGTCACAATCCATAGTCTTATTTGATCAGTTTACATCACACAAAGAAAATATAATGTCAACTCCCTTTGACTAAATTAAAAAGATAATACCAAGCATAAGCATACAAATATGTATTTTTTTTAAGTAAAGTTATCGCTCTTGCAATTGCTTAGTAATGCATTGTTAATGTGCAGCGTAAATAAAAGAAAATGTACCAAATTCCACATCCGTGGGAATATTATCCCACATATAGTTTTTAATCTAGTCAATTCACCATGCTCTTGAGAGCAGAATTCAATTGAAAGCCTAGGTTTCTTGATAGCTGTCAAAGAACAGATAATGTCTGTGACAAAATGGCAGCTCTAAATTTCTGCTCTGCAAGCGTTACAAAATACGTCATTAGATGTCTTTCTGCCATTGACGAGATTAACTGGGTGCAATAAAACATAAGTGTGACACTTGAGCCAAGAGGCCTTTGAAGACTAATTTGTTTGCTTTTCATCCACCTTATGTGGTGGTTCCACACATTACGTCCCAAATCCCTGACAACGTACACCTGAGCTCTTCAAATAAGCCCTAAGTAATATAAAACCGGGTTTTGTGCAATAGGAATTAGTTGAAAATGTTCATGTAGAATGAAACACTGACATGCTCTTGGCCTCCAGGGTCACTAGAAAAATATTATCCCTGTCAAGTGCAACAGAACGTGTGAATGACATTGATCAACTTGTTAACTGTAAGCATGTAATCATGTGATAAATTGTCTAACCTCACCCCATACAAAATGAGTAAAAAAAAAACAACCCAGTATCCTTTGTAGTAAGAATGACAATGTCAAATGTAATAAATACCCATATATTCTTGGCTGATGTATATAGGTTTTTTACTTCCACCACTAGATCACAAAAGATGAGAGACCCTTCCTGTAAAAAAAAGTAATATCATTGGAATATCACTGGGTCAAAAAGGAGGACATATATTACAATATAGAACAATGAAAGAGTAGGTTAAAAGAGTGTAAAAATGAGGAAAAAAGAAAACATGTAAAAATGATTTTAAAATTAGATAGATAATTGGATAGATATAACGGAGAAAAAAATGGAGAGAGTGGAAGGAGAGTGGAGTGGGTTAAAAATGCACGAGCACTGCCCATGCCTCCCCCCAACAAATTCTGCTGGCAGCTTGTCATGCCTCCAGCAACTCAGAAAAAAGGGTGCACTGTTGGCACCATTGATGCCCTGTGTACCCCAATACACAGTAATGCACAGCTGGATGCATGACATGCCACAAGCCTCTTCACTTACCTTGAGGAAGCAGCAGCTCCTGTTCCTTCATGTACATGCCTCTTCAAAGGATACCTCAATCATTCCACTGGGCTCCAGTAGAGTTAGCTTGCTGCAGAGTGTGTGTTCGCTATTCTGACTGATCTTCCAGATTTTGACTCCTATTTGACTTACCACTTGTGAGCCTTGCCACCAGTCCTGACCTTTGCCTTAACTGACTATGAGTTTGGATCACCACATGTTACTACGCACATGGCCTCCTTGCCTTTTGGGGTCCTCTAACTAGTAACCCTGACAGAAACAAAGGAACACAGTAGGCCACTGCTACCTCCTGTGATGAGAGGGCTCCAAGGTTGAATGGCTCAGACCATCAAATGCACTTTAATGCTTAGGATAGTTGTGTGGTCCCTTTAAATTTTCTTACCAATGTCCTGCAGAATCCCCCCGAATGCATTTGACCCCTCCCCCCAGCTATGTTCTATGCAGGAGATGTGTTTGGCACTGATATATATATACTGATATACTGCTCTAGGACCTCCATTTGCATGTGCAAAAAGCTTTGCCACTGATGGGCATCAATGCAGTATGCATTTTAAGGGTGTCATCATCACCCTAGCTTTCCATAATATAACACACAGGTGAGGATTGATTTAACACATGCACACTGACATTCCAACGGCACTTTTTTATATCAAAATATGATACATACATGAAGAGGGTGGCTTCAACACATCTTGCAGTGGGCCACAGCACGATACCCAACTTCACCAAGTACCTTTACATAAACATACCCCAGGAAATACTCTGAAAAATACCCCCTGTCTTATAATTGAGGTTGTCTTCTAATCAGACCTCTAACGAGGAGGGTATAAGGCATATCAGGGAGGCAGAGTGGCAAGCCTGGGGGCAGATGTGCATAACAACAAAAAATATTTTTCTCAATCATAGTTTTTATTAAATATGAAACAAATAGTTTACATGACTTAATATTTACTAGTAAAACTTTTTTCCTAAATGGTAGTGTTATATTCAGGATTTTTCTTTTTTTCCTAAATTAATATTCAGATTTTGGGGGGGGGTCGTTTTATAATCATAGTCATCTTAATCTAGCAAATATGGTAGTTATACACTGGACACAATAGGGGAAGGGTCATTCAATTTTCCAATGATTAGTATTTAAAGTCTTCTGTGCAGCAATTTTTTTTTTTTTTAGAAATCGGTGGTGCTTATGATAAGAAAGGGCAAAACAGAAAGCCCATTCTGAATCTAATCAAAGTTCTTGCAAGTTTCTGTTTTGTACTTTGGGGTGTATATAGCCCTTGTTAAACTTCTCTGGGAGCTTTCTAATTTCTCACATAATGGGATACCCACTACAGTTACTGAAAGGGATGCCTAGTGTGACTTGCAGGACATGCTTATGTGGTTTTGTCTTATTTCATCTGGATGTGCTGTCTAGAAGCTTGACTATTATTATTATTATTATCATTATTATTTATTGTTTTATATAGAGCCATCAAATTCAATAGCGCTGTACAATGGGTGGACAGGACAAAACAAGTAGTATGTAACATAACAATTTACTCTAAATTTGACCTTGAGATTGGAGGTTTTAGCAAAGGCGTTTCAAATTACCAATCGCAGCAGCTCAAGTGCCCTTGATGTGGATGCTTTTGGAAAGGTAATAACCAAACTCTCTTTGAGCCTTCTGCTGGTAAGTATGCAAACAGGCTGGTAAGAGAGTAAGGGAGCAAGAAGAGGGCTCACAAGGAAGACGGGGCAAAATGCCTTTAACTAACTAAATGTAGGGTATGCAGGGTTTGGAGCGTAGCACAGTGAGACACCAGATATGCAAAAGAGGCAAACAGGCAATATCAGGAATATCAGCAAGTTTATTCCACAGAATAGAAAAAGGCATAAACTGTACCGTGTAGCAATCCTGAGGTCAAGTGTAGGTGAAGTATAGCAAAGTCCATTAAACAAGCCGAGATCAAGGGTAGGAGAGGTATATCAAAGTCCATAAACAAGCTGAGGTCAAAAGTCCAGTAAATCCAATAAAGGGGTTTCAGCATACAGGTTCAGCACGGGTATCAGCAAACAGGTAGGTAGAGACTTGAACAATCAAGTAATGAGGCCTAGAAGCTGTCGGTTTAAATAGCCCTCTAGAAATCAGCTCCTCCCCACCAATACCAGAGACCCCTCCCCACCTTAGTATGTACAATGGAGTAGTGACTGTCAATCACTACTCGTCTCGCCCCCGACCAGTAGTTATACATTATTGGGGCGCTGGCCACTCCTCCCCGCCATCACTCCACGTGTGGCGTTTCTCCCGTGCTGCATTCGCCGCACTGGAGTCCGGGGATGCGGCCTATCGTAGGCCGCAGTAGGCCGCGACCGCGTGGTACGCGGACGAAGTCCAGGGCGTCCCGCGACTCCACCATCGGGTGGAGACCTGTGCTGTCGCCGAGGGAGTGAGGTAGGACTCTGACACTAAATCTGAGAAACTAACTAAAGTTTTTATAGGTATTCTGTGTAAATAAGTATAATACTTATTTGGGCAGCAGGTTCCCATAGAGTTGTCCCCCTTAGGGGCTTCTTCCTCTCCTAAGTGCCACTAGCTGCCTTTTTGAGAGTTCAGGAGAATAGTTGGCTCTGAGATCTCTCCATTGATACAAGGGAAGATATATATACGAAATTGGATTGTGATAGATTGTGTTTCACGTTTATCCCCGCAGCATGCAGATACAGTGTGCATAGCTGGCAAACTGTAGCCTGTGCTAATGTATTAGTTTTGTAGGGAGATTGTCTGCAGTCCGCGTAATCAGAAGAACATGTTGTATTAGAGGTGCCACTCTCCCCAACCACACAAGATGAAGGAGGAGGAAAATTAATTTACTTGTGGTGTCTTGTCTGCTCCCGGTCCTGGTTATAGATGTTCTACCATTCTGTTTGCTTCTAAACAGCATTGTGAGTCCACCAAAGTCATTGCAGAGGTGTATATAATGGATACCTGCATCCTCTGCTAACTAGTAAGAAGAATCTGTGCTCCCCACCCTCATCCTCTTGTGAGTGGAGCATAAGAAACAAAATGCTTGCCAACAGTTGCACTGTCCACATCCCAGGGACTGGGTATTGCTGGAATAAGCTATTAATGAACCAGGACACACCTCAAGGCTCCTCTAGTTTACACGGTCAATCCCCCACCTTTGTTTTCCTTATGTCTTGATAAACCAACTAAACTGTGAAGCCATCAAATATAACACTGAAAATCCAAAGGCAAGGATAGGACCTGGGATATTTTTGTATTAATCTTGTAACCTGTGACCCTACCTCGGGCATCTAGAGTGGTAAGGGTCGAAGGAACAGTTTTGTGAGATTTGGACATAAAAAGTAACAGATCATCAGCAGCTCCCTGGACACCGAAATAATGCCAAGAAAATTTACGGCGACATTGATAGATCTAAAAATAGGATCAAGTGCAATATCAAATAGTTAGGGGGGCAATAGGCATCCCTCCTTAACTCCCCTATGCATTACAACTTATCTCATTTGGTCAAATATTTTAATGTTATATATACGATTTATTTATGAATTTATTCATGAATGGATATATATGTCTATAATCTGCTGGTAGAATCTCTTGTTTTAAATTTGCTGATTTGTTATTTATGTAAGGTATTTATGTATGTATGTCATTTGATACGTTTATAATAAAAAAAAAAAAAATGATATTCCTGTAACAAGTTAGAGGGAAATACATTTGAAGAACACCGGACTATAGACTTTTTTAAACTATATAAGTGGTATTTTTTGTATTTCCACTAGGTGGTACTGTCTCCTTCCTTTTACACAGCTTACTTTTAAAATAATGTTTTAACAAGTGCTGTTCCTATTCAAAACATTAACTTCTAGCCTGTCAGAATAAATGGTAATGTCAACATTACCAACTCATCAGCATATTGCATTCACAAAAAATAATGAAAGATGTACTTTGTTATTACACTATTTGTATTTGTATTTTTTAATGCTTCTTGGAATAAAGTTGCAAATTATCTATATACAGTTTCATTTGTGCAAATTAACTGTATAATTTTTAATCTTTTTAATAGACGACAAAACTCATTGACTTGAATCAATGTTTTTGTTTAGTTGCCAGACATTACGCACTCCATCATGCTGTGTTCACTTAAATCTTTGTTACCCAATTACATTTTTAAGTTAATCACTACAAGAAGTTTTAAGTGGGATTTGAACCTGAATTACAGAGCGAGTGGATTTTAATTAGCTGTATTCTTTACACAAAAAGTGGATTACATCTTAATACAATTACCAAAGTGAACATTCTTCAGCCCAATTATTGATGGACAAATGGTATATCTTGGAACAGCATCAATAATTCTTTGTTGTATAATAAAGAATAATATGTATGGTTATTTTCCTTTAATTGTCAATAAAGGCATATAAAACATTTTTAAAGTGTACTGTCCACATGAACTTAAAGTGAACTTAATTATGAAGTCAATAGTGACCCTCTGCTAACATGACATCATGACCCAGCAGTTGCTATGACTATAAGAGTGCTCGGCCATGATTTCATCACCTGACTTCCATAGTGTTTATGTCACAAAATATACTTTGCGGATCCCTTTCACTTGGCCACCAGTTGCTGGTGATTTTATGAATGGAGAGAGAGCTTCACATGTGAATAGACCAAGCCAGGCAATTCCAAAGAGTTATATACCACAGAAAAAATTAAACAATCGAAAAAGTATTAACATTTAACTTACACTTCTGTAGTAATAACAATGAAGAACTGAAATGGTCAATAAAGCTAACAAAAACAAAACTTTAGTGAAGAAAAAAAAGGAATCATATCTATATAAACTATCTTTGGATGGCACATACTATATATGTGCTTGTAACTTGTAATGACTAAACCATTAGCAGTACACAGGGTTATCATCAATAGAGAAACATCCCATCACCCCACTGCTGGTAAATTATTATTATTGGACTGATATCCAGTTTTTAACAGCCTGGTTGTAAAATGCCAACTAGGTGACAACCATAATAGTGCAATAAAATTCAGAGGTAGACAGCATTCTGAGATTAAAAACCTATTGGCTGATTTATTGCCTGCCTCAGTGAAAGAGCCAGTAACATCTTTTACATCAGTGCGATCTACATGTTTCATGGGGTGAACCATATATCTCTCAGGTCTATATAATGGCTGGCTGGATTCTATCGAAGTAATGATGTCATATAATATAAGCCTTGAGATGGAATGGGTTGCCTTTGTAGGACTCATCTAAAACATTAATCTTCCTTTCAATAGTTGTGTCATTATTATTTTGTTTCAATATAATGTAGACAACACCATGATTTAAATTAAACGTATTAAAAGAAATTTATATATAGTATAAAGCTACTTTATTTGTATTCCTTAGAGCAGCCTAACCTTTCTGCATCTGAATTATTATTTCTCTTCTCAATAGTTAGGTTACTGGTTGTTGATCAGTTCAGGTGAGGATACGGGAGGTAACTTCAGAGCAAGGAATTAGAATGTAAAGAGAAAAAGTTATAGATTGGGCAATTGAGTACCTTGGTAAGCATCAGCTCAATTGGCAAGTTGTGGAGATCAGAGATTGCCTATGTAACTAGCCTCTTTTCCTTACAGATGTCTGTTATTAGCTGACACGGGCCTTCAATGTGTGCCTTCCATCATACCCATACCTGGGAACTCTCAGGTTTTTAGTCACAGATTCTCTGGGTCAGGGCACTAAATCTACGGGTTGTGGGAGCGTTGCCTAGACATGCCCACTCTACGTATTTTCCATCGACCAACATACATTTGTATGTGGATAGGCTTGCCTACATATGGCACAAATCCCACCTATGAAGCCACTCCTCCCTCAAAGAAGGAGGGCTCCGAATAGCCAGATCCTGAAAGTTCCCAGAAATGCTCATACCGCTCAACCTTATGAGACATTCCCCCAATATTATGTCATATCCTGATGTCCAACACAGAAAACATGCAGTATGTGGTGGAAAACACACTCCTTAACATAGACTACAGATAGTCTTAGAAAGCTGAAAGCTATGATGGCAAAAGGTTCCCTTTAACCCTTTCCGTACCAACCTTGTATGTGGTTGGCAAAATGGACCTTGGAAGACAACCATTAATCCTCGTATGTTAGGGTGTTGTTTTCTGTACTGCAGTGGAGGCTGCTGATCAGTTCCTGAGTCAACCAGCAGCCATCTTCTATTCCTTCCCAGTTGTTGCATATACAAATAACACCAGTGGGAGTGTTAAACTGTACATGTTAAAGAGGACATTGCATTTAAAGAAAGTTCTGGCAAGCTTATGCAGCATTTTATCTTCTGAGCTAGAACAAATTGGGCATTTTAAGTCTTGGCAGCGCTGAAGATGTAGTCTATTTAAAATTTTCCAAGGAATTTTGTATAGTGCCTAATAGGAGTGTGATCTTTCAATAAGGAGCATTAACTCAAGGCTAATAAATTTGTACAATGATGGAAAAACCACAAGGGACAAAGTGTTATAAATTTCCTATGACACCATTGTGAAAATGGAAGGACATCAGGGTAATTCTAGGTCCTCTGAAATGTCAAATAGTGGTCCAGAATGAATTCAAGTCGAAGGATGAGTATAACCTTTTAATATGATTTCTTTCTATTGAAATAACCTATTGATTTTTAATTTGTTTAAAAATAAATTACTATGTTAACACCTGAAAACTGAGATCTCTTGTGAAATGTGGCAAAACTAGTTTAGAAATGAATTTCCTGATTCCCGATGTTTTTTACCCAAGATCCACTGCCACCAAGTAGCAGCGAGAGTGACTTATATGAAAAATACTTACATAAACATTGAAGGTTAGGGAGGAATAAGCATGCAGAACAGGAAGTTAAGATGATTGTTCCCATTGTATGCACGGACTGTTGGTATGGAATCTGCAAGAACTTTTGAAATATCATCCCTAACTTTCTTTTTGTGCTGCTGCTCACAGCTAGAGACCAATAAATGCATGTTAATGGTATCTCTTTCTTAATTGCATTCACTGCGATGGTTTCCCTTGGGTAGATCCTCGTTTGTATGTTTCCCTATTTACATACTCTAACGAGATGGGCCATAATTGGTCTTTATTGATTCTGTTTTCATTGAGCTACAATAGAGTAAGAACTTTGTACGCTGAGAGAGTTGATTGATCTGAAGAAAAGATTCAAGACTATTCAGTTGTAGAAATAATTAATTATCTTCTTATTTACTAATAATGCTCAGATTATTCTGGGCATGACACAGTTTGGCTTCTATTTAATTGAGAAGAGGAAGATTATATTTTGATTAAGCAACTATGTAGTTGACTCCCAAGAGCTACACTCTAGTAACAAACAAACTCAAAAATCACTTTGGTAAATACATCTACCACTATAAATCTGTCATGTTCTCAAATGTTACATTTACCAGTTTTTGCACATAATAAATCTATATATTGGCATTTACATGATGCAATAAGCAATAGATCTGTATTATAAATCTACCATATGTGTGTACCACAGGAGCAGCCATTTTCACTTCCTTTTTTCAGAATGTGCATGCTCATTAAAGGGATAGTTTACCGTCCCCAACAGTCCCACTAAAGAAGAATGCATATTAAAGTAGTCTGTGAGTACGTTAATATGCATTGTTCAAAAAAGCAAAACAAGCTCTTACCTGAAGTAGAATTTGCAGTGAATCAATTGCAGCAAAGTGCTCGATTGTTGTTTATTTATTGCCTAGTTTTTTCTTCTAAACATTGCTCAGTCAAAAGTCCTTTTGGACCCGGGTTGCAACACATTGGTGCCCAGCTAACCTTGCTATAATTTCCATAATGCTCCTCCAATATCATTATTGATTAGGTTTGTTGTGTTGACCAACTGGATAACACCAGGGTACTGAGACAAAGGGAAATAGCTAAATAAATAGCAGTAGAAAGTAGGAGAGTTTGCAGGTCAGAGTGGTTTCAAGGCAGTAAATGCTTTACAAACCCTGTAAACAGGGCAATCCAAGCTATTCCTGGAGCAGAAGCTCACTGGGGTCAACCCTTCGTAATACAAAGCGAAGTCGGTGAGATGAACTCCAGCAAACTCTCCTACCACATCCTACTTTAGTGAGCAAGCTCAAGAGAGACACTACTATAAAATACCACTAGTTACATGGTCCACTTGACAGGGACACATTGTAGTTTAGTAGTTTAACATTCCACCACATGCATGTGGACGCACTAAAACTGTCAAAATAAACGATGCTTTATTAGCGTCATCAAAACCCCTCCACATCACAATTAATTATTAATTACCCATTTACCCAATTACCCATTTCGCTACCTCTGAAAGATAACTTTTTATATATAATTGCCTGTACTTCTGAATGGCCCAGAAAAGTTTCAACATTTTGGAACTGCTTCCAACTGACTGCACGCACGCATCTGCAAAAGACAAGTTGCCTTCCATGTGTCTCTCGTATACTCCAAATTGTGTATAGTTGTCATGGGAGAAAAATCGAAACTTTCTTCTGTAAACCTGCATCTAAAGTGAACATAGTCAACCTGGTGTGACCCTGCTGACCTTAGTGAGGGGGTTGCAGGGTGTGCAGAGCTGTTGGGCTCCTTGAAGTCAGAGCCAAGTTGCAGCTGTGTCAACTATGTAGTAATGCCAATGTTGAGAGCATATTCTTCAAAAACAAAGGGGATTATGTATAAAAAGTGGCACTGTTAGCTTCTTATTTTTCCCTCTATGTTAGTATGTTAGGTAATTTCTGTAATGGGTTTTATATATGAGAACAAAAAAGCAAACCATGACTTTTTCTTTAGCACAATATGGTGATTTAGAAATTGGCGGACAAATTATTTTAAATGCACGACAATTGTGGGCCAAGTGTGTTATGTTCTGGTGGGAGTGAACAGCCCAGATACATACAAAATAAATACATTTTATTATTGTTTTTAATGACCAAGAGGATTGGAAAATCATTTGTTTTCTAAAAATTGAGAATATATTTTTATTATATATATATATATATATATATATATATATACAGATAAAGACATTTAAATTATAATTTTACTATTAACCTATCTATAATATACAAAAAAGAAAATTATTAAAAACTTAATCACACGACTTATTTCTTTACAAAATGAAATTTCTTTCAATACGGCTTCTTAGAAAATGATGAACGCCTTCCAATTTATGGGAAGAGTTGTTAGATAAACATGTGCAATATGCTTGAGAAGTTCTTCTCATTGATATGTCAACAAGAATAGAGAGATGTGCCCTTCCAATCTTATCTCCCTGCATGTATTTGTAGATGATATCCTTGGAATTTATATTAAAATTGTAATAAACTTTATTCAGTCGTTCAATGGTTCATTAAGAAGACACTGCTTTCCAATTATGATTAATTTGATTAAATGTGCAGTATGTTATTGGTACAAATAATAAAAACAAGCTAGAAATGGCTGGATTAGGTGGCATGATGGATGATGAAAGAGTTTGATAAATGAAGAAAACAGCTGAACTAAATTGAATGTGTATTCATCCGTTTTCACTTCATAACTAATGATAAATTGAGCATGTCACATTTAACAATACATGCCTTGACTTAAGCACAAGCCAAGGCTTTGTGCTGTAAATACTGTGCCACTTACCTAGGGCATGATACGTCGGTTTAAAAAATGGCTACACTATTCATTGCATCCAGTCACATAACTTATTTTCATTGCTAGCAAAAATTGCACGCAAAGTTTTACAGAAATGTTATGGAGGCGGATCTGTACCTTTTCTAATATCCTACATTTTGTAGCTCTGTACACCAAATAAACCCAAGGGAGCGGTCATCTGAACTTCCCGTTGGATTGAGTTTTATTAATTACCAACGCCCATTATTTCTCTGACTTTGTTATTTCTTTCTTGGGTGCCAGGTGGTTTTGTAGCAATTATAAAGGCGAGGAAAGTAGAAAGAAGGGAGAAACAGATCAATATGCCAGTTTTTGCCACATGTCTCACAGATGAGAAACAGCCCTTGACAAAATCACCCCTGAACTATATAATTACATAGAATAACTTTTTGTTGCATGTATAGCAACAGTCCAAGTAAATTTCAAAACATATTATAGTAGGGTTAAATGATGGTTTAGGCCCCACTTTGTGATTTTAGTAAGGAGAATGTCCCCTGAAAATAAGCATATCTGCTCACACTACACTTATTGCATGTGAATTCCCATTGGCTGGTGAAGGATCATGTGACTGGTGTTTTGTCACTTGAACACCCCAAAATTACAGATATTCTAAACCTGCTGTCATAGCCATGAAACCATCGTAAAACTGGTTGTGTTACAATATTCCAGAATATGACTTTAAACCTACAGCGTTTATATGGATGGTAAGGCCATTTGTAGAGATGCACCTTTAATGTGAAATGTGAGTCATGTTCATTAAATGCGGAATAGCTGACAGCTTTATATTAGCAGTCATATAATGATTACAGCTTCCTGTAATAATGGGGCTGATGACTGCACAATAAGATTTGAGTGTTCATTGAAAGTTAATTCACAGCCTTTTAACTAATATGTTACATTTTAATCCCTTTTAACACACACTAAAAATAGACTTGGCAAAAAAAGTGCCGCAGCATTAAGGAAACGTTGATTTTTGCCTGCCTTATTGATCGTCAAGTTGCCTGTTTTAGTTTTTTCCTACCCTATATCCCATAGGGAATTTAATAATTGTTTATTCTGTATCAGTCACATACCGGTAGTTCATCAGTAATCCATCTGTCACAATTTTTTATTTTACGACATGCATATGGTATCTGTGCCCCTTTTAAAATTAACACATTTGCCCCTTGGAAATGCACGGAGGAATTCAGACAGTGCTGGCCCACGTTAGAGTTCCAGGAGAAGTAACATACATGCATGCCCATGACACATTTCCCATTGGGCAATATTTTTTTTTAAATAAAACATTAAGTATGTGAGTAATACATACATAATGTGTTATCTTGCACCCTCTTTGTGATTTAATTTTGCGTCCCTTAATGTTTCACAACCTCTGCTGTGGTGACCTGGAAACCTCATGGAGATTTTAACATTGCAGCGATTACTTAATACACAGCAAAGCAAGTGGCATAATCACACACACACATATATATATATATATATGGCCATATTTTAAGACAATATGTGGCTTCATGTATGGGGCATCTGATGTCATTGGAGGATAGTGTCACCCCCTTTGGTCCAAAGTCTTGCTTGGAAGAGGCAATGCTATAGAGCTATGAAGGAAGAAGCCACTTCATGTTGTTCACACAGAGGGTATCAGGAACAAAGGGCACCCATACCTCTTCAGGTAGTATATAAACGAGGTTTGGTAGGGTACATGTCCTTAACCCCCAAACTGGTACACCTTCATTGATTAGGAGGCGATAAAGGCAGGAAGATGTTAGGCTATAGGCAGTCCCTATTGCACCAACCTTATATCTTGTAATGTAGTGAAGCTAAGAACCAAGTTATTATGTCATCAATTTGTTGCAAGATGACCACATGGGAGCTGCAACAGCACAGAACCTGATCTATTTCCCAGCTCCTTGGGTGGTCAGGACCGATCACAGGATCTCTCAAACCAACCCCTGATTCCCACTGCCTGCAAATGTAGGACATTGGAGATGCCTGGTGTACTATTATCCAAAAATCGTGACTATCCAGCAGAAAATAAGACAAATGTGAGATATGCACGTCCATACCACACTAGGAAGGATCGTTTTTTGCGCACGTTGATGTCCCAGTCTCAACCTGGAGAAATTGGTGATGCACAGCTTATGTCATTTCCATCAGATCAGCTCAATGATTTGGGGAAGCAGACATATTTTAGGAATTGTTATAAAAGGGTTTATCATGGGATACACAAATTAGTATGGCCAAACAGGCAGGATGTGGACAAGTTAGATGCTACAATTTAGAAAAACCGCCAGTTCCTAACAGACTAGAGACCACTGCTGCCTCCATAATTTTACCTCACAATGTATACATTTTACCATGTAATGCATATATTACCAGCTGCATGCCCCTTGCAAAAAAATATAATGTTAACTATAAATGGCCATTTCCCTCATTCTCTTAATAAGTATTTTTATACATCAAATACATGCCAAAGTGCTATTTTCATTGCAACACATCATTGGGGATAAAAACCCTATAAAATTTCATGAAGAATAAAAGTTTCTCCCAATTATTATTGGCACTTCCAAAAAAAATGTTTATTACCACCTCCGGAAAGAAATAAGTGGCATGAAGATATATTCAAAGGTATAATAAAACGTTATTCTAAAATTTCCTTACTGCAATGAACTGCTGTTGGCATAACATAGGTATATTACTGGAGGGGTAGTAATCTTAATTTATGAGGAACTATTAACAAGGCCTCATTTCCTGTAATCCATTATTAGTAGCTTGTTTAGGCGGTTCTTAATACATGTAACCACATTGTCCTCAGAGTAGGTTTTTGCTTGAACAAAAGAACAGGAGGGTTTCTGGAAACAGTTTTAAGAAATTCATGAAGGCCTCTCCTTGAAATCTTCTGTAGAATCTTTTTATTCATCCTGATCATTGGACTGTGCACGTCAAAGCTCCTAAGGGAGCAACAAGATGTTGATATTTTCTTTCTTTTTCTCACCCCTGCAAAAATTCCCATCAATTTATTTTAAATCTAATCCAGGTAACCCATCATTTTTTTCACTCCACGACGCTGTTGCAACAGAGTTGAAAGTGCTTTTTAATGTGAGAGGTATATTTCCCCTCATAAGACCAGGGTCAAACCTGGAGTAACATTTTATGGGATTGCTTAAACTTTAGCACTGTAACTGTTGACTTTCCAGGCCTAATAAGAGACGCGGAAATTGTATGCTACATCGTGTGTGATTTGTATTCTCAAAATCTCTTTTTAATATAAAAAAGAAAAAGGAGCAGACAGACATTATGATACAAGTGTGAAAACATGAATTCAACTTGGACAACAAATCAGATTCACTTTTTTACCTCTTAGTATACATTTTAAGGGTATCTGTATGTGTGCATATATGTGACACCCTTCTATATTCCTTTTATACATCTATAGGTAGAGGTTTACATATATCTCTTTCTTTTTTTCTCTTGCTTCTTGCAGCTATCAGACAAAGGATAAGGGCCCTGTCCACCTTCCCTAGATTAGAATTGCAGGGAGGCCACATGGTACATGCAATGGAGGTTTGTGCTGCCATTGATTCCCTGAAAGGTTAGTTAAATCTATCTATGGCTACCAATGAGGCTACAAAAAGTGGCTTGACCTCGCAGAGGGAAACAATGCGACCTGACCACCACCACTTAATGGGTCACACTTATCAAGGTAATATTTGAGCAGTTCCACGGCAAAATTCTAAGTTTCGAGTAATACTCTATGATTCCACTTTTCCAAATATTTTATGTAGCCCCATCCAGCATGATGAGAACAAGCAGCGGGCAGGTTATAAAATAATGTCAATATAAATCAGGGCAGGGCTGGTAACCTTCAGCCCAGATGGTGGGAGGGGTTTCCTAGACAGATAACACAGTTATAATACATCCTAAAGCATGTTTGAAAGTAATACCCCAGTGAACACTAGCCCGTCTTTTCCACAAGAGTTTAAGAAAAAGGAACACAAAAAACACAGGGAACACAAAAAAGAAACATACAAAAGATTCAGTCTATGAGATTAGTACGTTATCTAATCCCCCTGGTGGCTGCATATGGAATTACAAGTAAAATGCACACTAAAGCTTCAAGCAGTAGACCTAAATCATTAAATCAGAGCCGCCCATAGGGCAATTTCCCCTCTGCCTCCTGACTTATCTTATAATTTGTGAATGATAAAACAATACACCTTCAGTGACAGTGGCGTAAACTTAGTTCAGCTTCCAAAATCTAATATCATGCACAATTTTGTGGGTATGATAAACAACGTTCCATTTAGTACGTAGACATTCTCTCAGATCTCAAACAATGTGTGAACAAATTTGTTGTATAAGTAAGCATCCTATGTCTAAAAAAAGGTTCATTTGGGAATATATATAGAATAAACAGGGCTTTGGGCCTTAAAGTAGCCAAACAAGGTTTATTGGTTAATGGTCTGAATTGCACATGGGATTGTTTGGGTAAGAAAAAAAAAACATTTAATTCAAATTTAGCAGAAAATCTATAGTTTCATTATTGATCTGGAATTGCAGGCTTATGAATAAATAAAAATCTGGAGTGTGATTACTTCAATATCATTGCGCTCATATAGACATTTAATCCTTAGCTTAGGTGTGCAGTAAATTCTGAAATGGGGCTTATTCTGAATAAATGAATGGCTGAGGCCAAGGGAATTGTGGGAGAACTTTCAGTTTCATATCCATGCTTTACTAGTACCCTCTATTGAAGCTTAATGCAGCTAAGTTAAATCTAGAACTAATGAGTTTATTTACTCAATTAGGGAAAACAAAATACCGGTAGTTACATATAACACTCTATGTAAACATGTGCTTCATCTTATCTTGTACAACATTCATCATAGGGAAGAAACTGCACAAAAACACAAATATGATCCAGTTTTTGTGTATAAGCTGCATTAAGACATTCTTACCCTAACTCCTGGTGGCTATATGTGGAATCACAAGCAAAACATATGGGAAACCATCAGGTGGTGCTTCAAGGAAGACAACACCTTTAGGAGAGTGAAGTTTATAAAATTAAAAAAGTAAACTATTCACAGATCCAATAACCTACAAGTTGCTTGTGAGTTGCACATGCAAGGTGGGACTTGGTGGGATACAAGATTATATGTCAGTTCCCCTTCCAAAAATGATTTTAAAAAACAAAAAGGGACCGAGTTGACAATGAAATTTAAGAAATGTCTAATTTCTAAAAAGGCAAACATTTTTATTTATAGCTGATGTATCTAACCTAGTTTGAATTTAAAACAGCCCATGTAATCTACTAGGTCACCTTGACATTTTTTCCTGGACTTCTGGGTTTATGTTTGTATTCTGCACACTTATATCAACCAAACTGTGAAACAGCGCTTTACATGTGACACTGTGTAGCAAATAAAAGTTTCTATAAAAACTCCCGCTTGTCTCATGGTAATTATTCAGATAAATTAATTCCACTCTGCTTTGCAAATTATGCTTTATTAGATTTAGACTTAACTAACGGGTGCCCATGCCCCTCCCATCAGCCAACTCCATGTCTATCCGCTGTCCCACCCAGGGCCGGCCTGTGCGGACTACTTCTCTGGTGCCCCCCTCGACAAAAAAGAAAGGGCAAAAATCTTGTAACAAGCAAATAGTTTTAAATAGAGATTATATATGTGCAAGTGCAAACAAGTACAATAATATATAACTGGAAACACTGGTAACAATAATGTACCTTAAATACATTAAATATAGGGGGGGACAATATTTGTAACAAAAATAATTTTCCTTTAAATATTGAAAAAATTGGACCCTAGGCAATTATTTCCTTTGCACTCCCTCCACGCACCCTAGCAT
Organism: Spea bombifrons; assembly: GCF_027358695.1. Lineage (NCBI taxonomy): Eukaryota > Metazoa > Chordata > Amphibia > Anura > Pelobatidae > Spea > Spea bombifrons. The sequence goes on from NC_071087.1 coordinate 57,596,014, forward strand.
GCAATCACTCCCTCCGCTCCCACATCAAAAAAAATAAATAATTGCCACACTGACTGCAGATTAGGGGGAAGACTGTGAGAGTCAGTGCAGTCTTCCCTCCTTCTGACTCTACCATGACTTTGAAAGGTCCTCTCCCCCGTAATCAAAACCCTCCCATAAGCCCACCTTATGAGAACAGGGGCAAATCTAGGGTAAGTGGTGTCTGGGTGCAATATTTCTTCAAGGCTCCCCTATAACTAGCACTTTTACATACTAACACTAACTCACTCTCCCACTGAAAACGTTCATACAAACAAATTATTTATCCTGCTTCTCCTCTTCCTTGGCCAAGAGCCACTAACCCTAGGCTCACACCTGACTCTCCAACACCATATGTTGACACACCATAACATCATATGCTAATATCAAATTCTAACACACTTACACACTCTATCACCATCCTGTAACACACACATTATATGCTTGCAAACATTAACACCTTTGACTAACACACACACAGTAACATACACATACACCAAATACTCATGCACATGCATAACATGCTAACATACATACACAGAGTAAGATACTAACATACTAACACATACTAACACAAACCACAAACATTAACTTCCTGACACAGACTAACATCCTTAATTACACATATACTAACATAAACACATATGGCAACATATTTACACACATTCATACTTATTTACACCTTCACACGCACAACCTACTTTCCTTGACTCAGGAGGGGGTAGGCTGGTGTTTGCTCTTCTGCATGTATGTTTAAATGCATGTGAGCATTAATGTATGTGTAATCATGAATGTCTATTTATATGTGCGTATGAGTCATGAATATCTATGTATAAGTGCGTGTGAGCATGAATGTTATGCTGTACCACCATCAATGTCTGGCACAATATATAGTGATGGCCATTAGGTCATAGTAAATATATTTACTTTTATATTTTTCAGATACATTTATTTATAATTACAATTACTTTTTTTTAGTTGCTGCCGATATGACTTAATATTAATTATATTTATATTAAAATTGGTTTACACTTCTTAACAGTTACCTTTTTATTACTACAAATATTGAAAAATAGATATGAGGGGGTGTAACCACAAGGGAGGGGCTTATGATAGGGTGTGGCTAAGGGAGGGGCATCACCACAAGGGGCCCTGGATGGTCTCAAACCTCCTGCAGCTTTAGGTCTGGCTGCCTTGGTTTCAAAGCAGGGTCACGTGATGTAACGCCATTGCTTGGGCAGGTTAGAGGGAGATCCATTATTTCCCCCTCACCTGCCCTGCTCCTGCAGACCCTACCCCGACCCTTGTGTGCCCCCTACTCCATGGTGTATGCATTTAACATACCACCTTTGTCTTCCACAATAATTCTAGCATTAGTCACTGTGAATGGGACATTCAATGTGTAAGCTGATCAGTAATAGATTTAGTAAAATGTTAAACAAATACTGAAAGTAAAGACTGAAAGTTATTGTATTTCTAGATGAATATCACTTGATCGATACATATTAAACTAATTAATTCACCAAACAACCCAGAGCACAACCCAAATCTCTCATGCTGATTCTTTAAACAGTGAGTTGTAAGAGACTTGTAATGGGGCAAAGAAATTTATAACACATAATTGTGCATTATGAGTGGCTGAATTTGGTGAGGTTCTATTGTGAGAAAAGCCAAGTTGGCGCTTTATAATGTACAATGAAGGTGGTGAGGTTTGAATTACTGCAGCTAACTTTTTAGCAGATCAATCCTATTAAAATTCATAAAAGAGATAGCTATGAAATAATACCGTATTTGTTTCTTTTATTATAATAAATGCTTCTTTTATTGGGATGGTTTCTTACTATATTCTTCTGTAAATATAGCAATTGTAAAAGCCACTGAGTGCTGTGACTGTGGAATAACTTTCCCACTTTAGCTCCCCATTCGATTCAAGGATTTTTCTGATTAAGTATTCAGACTTATGAATAAATAAAAAGCAGCAGCACTATTATTGGGATATCATTACTATCTTAGCAGCACATTTAATCCTCAGCTTGGCTGCACCGTGCAACCTTTCCCTTATATCTTCCACCCTCTTCACCCTCCCTCTATCGGCAGAGGCAGAAGAATAAGCCAATGTCATTGCAAGCTTCACAAGTTAACATTAAAATGAATACTTTTTAATTTCTTCGGATGAGATGGGCTAGGAGCTCTGGGACAATGCTGATGGATGATGTTTTAATGCAGCCGAAATGTTATTTTTACTGAACCAGGGAAAACTATAAATTGTGCTTCATTGCCACTGATGGTTCTATGCATAAAACTAGTGGCGCTCACAGCCTATGAATAATCACCATCGTGTGGCAGATGTTGCTTTGCGGGAAAGCAATTCTTATGCCGAAAGAATTGTGGAAAGATTAATTGTCTACAGCTGTTTCATGGCTCACAGCAATCTTGATACATTTATGATAAGTTTAAGAGCTCATGAGAGGCATCTCCTATTCCCTATAGCAAAGAGGAGGGGGCTCTAGTGGGCTGCTTTATTTGACACCTGGATTCATAGGATGTGTCACCTCCATTACATCCTCCGTAGAAAGATAGTTTTGGCAGCTAAAGGCTATTGTGAATAAGACATGGTGCAGGAATTATAGGTAGGTATGCAGAGAAAAAGAAGGCCGAGAGGAATTATTCAAATTTGTGCAAATGGATTGCATCCATTTTTTTTCTGTGTCTGCCAAGCAGAAATTGAGCATGACCCCAAATGACCTCACTCTATTAAGTGCTGCAAATTGCAGTAAATGCACAGTTCTGAGTGCCCTAATGAGACAAAGCTCTAGCAATGCCTCGTTAATAAGGGGATTTTGACCTTGCTGGTCAGCCCTTCATTCGATATTGAAAAGAAATAGGCAAAAAGAAGAGTTGACCTGATGTAAATTCTCAACAATACCTTTCATATGGTTTGCATTGACTCTGAGCTGCATGATTCCCAGGCCTTTTCATCTGATACAAGACACACACAGAAGTATTTACCTACAAAATTAGCTTCCAACTGTGTGACGTTGCTGTAGATGATCAAGATTAGGACTCATGATGGGAAGTAGTAACTCAAATTTTCACACACAGGTGGAGAGCAGCAAAAGACTTTAGACCTCCCCGAATCTTTCCTTTTTTTGAATCACTGAGCGTATAGTTTGGATACAGAGTTATGACCACCCAGAAACACAACATATTACAAAGAAATGTGATTGTGTGCAACTGTCTCTCTGTGACTTTCTAGACGTAACCACCAAAATGTTTTGGTATGTCCCCTTTAGCATATCAAGACATTTTAGACAATGCTATGCTTCCAACTTTGAGGGAACAGTTTGGAGAAGGCTCTTTTCTATTCCAGCATGACTGTGACCCAGTGCACAAAGCAAGGCCCATAAAGACATGGTTGGATGAATTTGGTGTGGAAGAACTTGACCGGCCTGCACAGAGCCCTGACCTCAACCCCATCAAACACCTTTAGGATAGACTGGAATATCCAGGATATCTTATTAACCAAGGAGGGGTCAATAATTGCTGTACCTTCCCCCGCCCCATGTACAGTGGGACAAGGGTAATTAAACAAACTCGGATGTGTATTTGTTTTTTTCTTTTGTATTGGGCTTCTTTTTAGTCTCTTATTTTTTTGGATGGCCCCTTGCCATTGGCCTGAAAATTAAGGTGATTTTTTTTGTCTCCCACAGGTTTTTATTCCTTGAGGACCAAGGGGTTAAACAGTGGGCAGGACATTGGGATAAGGGTGATGTATGGACAATTTACCCCACCAGGTTTATTTACTTACACTTCCACCACAAGTGTAGAAACTGTTGCCCCCCCCTTTGGTTAATAGGGGGCACTGGTGATGTTTTTAAAAAATAATTTTACATTGTGTATTGCTGGGTGGGGGTAATTTTGTGAGGTTATGTAAGTTCATTAAACTTGTATGCCATCTCTTAACTTAAATTTTTAAATCAAAATCACAGAAAGTTGCATGTTGTTTTTGAGTGTTAATCCATAACTCGACTGACCACTCAACTCTTTATTGAGAAGACCCCATTGGTTAATCTTTTTATAATAATCAAGTGTCAATTAATATATAAAAAGCATATTGATGCTTGACCAGATAAAGTCTAATGTTTTCACAATGCAAAGCATAGAATAAGTTAGAACAGTGGTAGCTCAAAAAGATATGAGATTTTTTTTCTTACCTCTGGATTCCTAATCAAAAAGCTGTGCTTGGTTGCTGTAGCAATATAATAAATATGTCCTCCTAGAACATCCACCAAACTCAGCTGATCAGATCTACCATTGGACAGTGATCAAAATTGTGAACTTGATAATCCTTAGCGATCTGCTCTAGAGCTTACATGTTGCCCAGCTTGCAACACCACCAGTACCAGTTTATAGTCAAGTATTTCATCAGCACCAGATAATGTAGTTGAAGTGTCTCTATGAGGACACCAGTGTCTGTGGCAGTGGTGACTGGAAATCATTGTTGCCTATGGTGCGTTTACTGAAATGTCCACCATTAAACCTGTTTCTGCCTACCCCTGACAAATATGCTGTTTTTGTTACCATCTTTTTTAACTGCCAGAGACAAACTATCTGTGCATCCTAACAGGCAAGGACATACATATGATGGCTAGCCATGCCTCGGGACACAGCTTATCCCAACTATCTGACACATCTCAGTTTAAGTCTCCCATATTAAGCAGAAAGGAAAGATCTCTACGGAAACCTACTTTGGAAATATTACCTATTCCCAAAAGAGTGCAATGTTCTCTGTTAATGTATTGCACTTGATCGCTTTTAATGTATGCCACCTGAGAATTCTATGTGCAACCACTATGTGTCACTACCACTCTATGTGTCAGAGGTGTGAAAAAACAAAGTCATGTGTCACCTTTAAATCTGTACAACTGTTATATATGTATCCACATTAGAGTTATGCTACCTTCTCTAGGTAAAAAAAAAAAACATTAAAAAGCTCACAGAAGGTGTTATCATTTTTCTGTTGTGCTACCTGTTGATAGCAGAGAAAGATGAATCACCTGATTATGTCTCTGGCAGCTTGCTTTAAATGAAAACAGAGGTCTAGTTCAGAAATGCAGCTCTTCCTGATCATTCTTATAATGACCTGTAATATTGTGGCAAGATAGTTTTGTCGCAAACCACATCTGATTGATGGTCTCGGTTATAAGACATTACACAAGTAGAGTGAATTGACATCTAAACATACAAATTATTTAAAGGAAAGCAAGTATGGGATGCTGTAATCCATTGGCCTCCAGGGAAGAGCAAACAGGCATGTTTTAGTTAAGATGATCCCATTTCCAAGTGCAATTTATAGTCTATTGAGCTGTGGCAGTGTCTTTTCAGATGTTAGGAAATTGTCATCTATTGCAAATGAGAAGCTGTTCTGACACTAGTCATGGTGGAAGTGTCTGGAAGGAATGATATCAATGATTGGGCTGTTAAGGTTAAATGAAGCTTTGTAGCAGACAGTCTGCATTTATTTCCTTTTCTTTGCATGCTTCCCTTATGTGCAATTACTCCGTTTAAGATGAGCAGCAATGTATTCAGGGCTTCTATTGTACTGAGAGCTCAGTTTGAGTTTTTTTGTGGGAAAGATGTTCCATGCTCATTACTTAGCCACTTAGAAAACTGGATAGATTGTGCTCATCTCCATCACTCGAGTCCTCCACATGCAAAATGATCTTCTCGCCTAACTTTGAACTGGATTAATGCATTTCATTGCTATCCATTTCTGCTAACTCTTTAGTGACCTATGAATGACAATCACAATCCTTCACTTTTGTGCCTAGCTGAATGAATTGATCTCCTCACTGTTAAAATGAAGTTGTCCATGTAAATTCATGCAACAGGGCGCAAATACCATCTACAGATTAAGAGGACATGTCTGTTATATGATGCCTCCATGTCAAAAGGTAGAGAATGCCTTAGGAATATCAGTAGTAAACCAGCATGGTAGACAGAATTTTGGGAATATGTAGATTAAACAGATAACATTTTGGCTAATGTGACATTATGCTTGCATATGTCATGGATGTGGCTCTGGGGTTAAGTATAAAAAGTAATTATTGTGCAAAGTTTAAAAACCCTTATTATCATGGATAGGTAATGAAAGGGTCCAAACTTTGCAAGCTGAAGTCACTTTTTATACATATCCCCATTTTGTTGAGTTCCACTTGACATGTCTTCAAAACAAGAATAAAATGTTTAGATCATTTTCGCTGATACAATTTAGACCAAAATCCTTCCCACGGACAGATAGATGAATATTATTTGTCAGGTGTGGTATTCTGCCTTAATCAGGAATTTCCCAACACACCATGACCAACATGATACTAGAATTGATCCTCGCTCTGTATAACCAAATAAATGATCATTCCATCATCTCCACTGTGAAGTATAGATATCTTAAACTGGGACATGGGGAGAGGAGAGAGGAACCGAGATCCTCAGATGATTCAGGCAAAGGTACATGAAAGACTGACACACACAAATACAGGGCTAGCCTAGGACTATAAGATAACAATTGGAGATTTAGTCGCATCTTATGGCCATAGTATGCTTAGCCCACCACTATGCCAAAGTACTCTAATATTCGGTGGGTCCTAGTGCTACACCCTGCCTACTGAATACTACTAGGCTGAAACTAAACATTTAATCTAAACCCAGAACAGAGATAAAGACATACCTAGAGACTTATAAAGGAAACAGAAGCTGAAGCTAAGAGCAGGACCGAAATACAAGAATCAGAAGCCAACGGCAGAGCACAAGGAAATCCAGGAATGGATTACAGCGAGACAGGGGAACTGTAGCGAGACAGGGGAACTGTAGCGAGACTGGGGAACTGTAGCGAGGCAGGGGAACTGTAGCGAGGCAGGGGAACTGTAGCGAAAAAAGGAAAAAACAGAGATATGCAGCTCCGCGGCCTGGATGGGGCCTGACACCTTATCTGAACTAAAAAGCCTCAAAATGACAGCACTTCTGGAAAGGACATCACCGGAAGCGCCATCATTTTCGCGGAAATGCTTGGTAAAGAAGGTAAGAAAACATTTAGAGAGCGTGAGAGAGAGTGAACGAGAATGAGAGTGTAAGAGAGTGGATGTGAGTGAATGTGGGTACCCGGCAAAAAATTTTGTTCCCAAATTAAAAATGTCTAGTACAGTACCTGTCTAGTACAGAATGCCTCTATGTTAGGACAAGCCAGGGAAGGTGTAAAAGTAAGTACCTAATTGTTGCATTACATTTATTTATAGAGCACCAAAAGATTCTATAGCACCATAACAATAGGGACAGTCCAAATTAAGAATAACATTAAAATGATAATATACAAAATTGACAATAACTATTGCTACAGAAGGAAAAGAGGGACCTGTTTTAGACACTGTTAAAATTCAGATGTAAAAATAGCACACTTGTTCATTTTCTGAAACCATGCAATAATCAACAATTTCGTCCCTTTGCGTTATTGTATCTGACTAAAATATAACAAAGCCAAAAACCATAACAAAACATGTTTGTTGGCCAGTTCAATTAAAAATAAGCTACTTCAAAAAGAAAGTCTATTGATAAAATATGAGAATAATCACATCTAAGATGCTGCATAAATTACCTGGTTGCATCACAGAGCTGTATGTGGAATGGCATACCAACCAAATGTTTTTTTCTCAAATCAAAGTAGGTATTTTGTCCTCTATATTCTCCTTATGAATAATAATTATAATTATTACATAATAGCATAAAATAAAGCAATTTTAATGCAATATTATTTTTCAAGTAAATTCCTTTCTGATTATATGAAATTTAATATTCCTCTCAACATGCCAAACCTGTTACTGAGAACATAACTCAGATAAACAAAAGCTATTTTGTCCTTTCAATCTATTTTTAAATCTTCAACAATTAGTAAACACTATATAAATATCTTTTTTAACGGTATTAAATTTTTTTTTCTGTAAATCAACTGTATCGCCTGCTCTCTGTTCTTAGAAAGGATATGGTGTTAGATTCGGTCATTCTAAAGGACACAACTAATGGACTCATCAATAATTTGATGGCAATGCCCCTAATAGAATCAGTGAGTTTTAATTCTTATTTATAAGCAGCCGGTAAATGGAGACCGGTACGGAAACTGAGGCGCTCTTAATATTTACTGTTACATTATTAAAGAAATCCTCACACTGCAGAAAAAGTATCCTTATTGTTACAGTAATATTTAATGTGAGATATATAGTATGTCAAGGTTATTTCAGACATTTTAAGCTTTAATTCATTAGCCATGTTGGGGCCAAAAGTGGCTTGTGTGATTTATTCAATTATTGAATTTTGAGGTTCTTTGGGATATACGGTATATCTTAATATATACTTTTCCATTTAACTACGCATAAGTGAATAGGTCTCAACCAAATTAGAAAAAAAATGCTGAAAAATATACCAACATCTAAAATGGTGCACATATATGATTACTAAAAATGTAGTGGTTAGCCCTTCCAAGAAAATCAGCCATGCATTCATAAAAAAAAGGAAATGCGTGACTATAAAAACCCAATCAGGACTGCAGGAATACATTTAGTTGTTTGATTCACAGAAAGCACTAAGGAAAAATATGTGAATGATTGCAAGGAGCTAGGCAATACAATTGTCAAGAAAACTCTATTTTAATTGGGTGTGAAAATAGGGGTTGCTTGTTCCCCCCAGGATTTGCGCTAGTTGTTCTGTAAGCTCCTACACTGCTCGTAGACCAGTGTGTTATAGTATTTATACTTAAAGGTTCATAGAATGTAAATACACTATATGGACAAAAGTCCTGGCTCTGTGGGGGCCAGTCAAACTCCAACCATGTCTTTATGGACTTTGCATTGTGCATTGTGCAAAGTCGTGCTGAAACAGAAAGGGGCCTTCCCCAAACTGCTCCCACAAAGTTGGAAGCATAGCATTGTCCAAAAAGTCTTGGTAAACTTTAAGATTCAATGACCACTATGAACCAAGGGATATAATTTACCCTAGGGGACATGGAATCTAACTATACCTGCCTCAGCCCCATTGCATGCCCAGTGGGAGTTCAGGGTAAAGGATAATAATATAGTGAGGTATGGAACCCACTCAGGCTACTTTATTGCCCTCAGATAATAGCTTTGGCAAGACATTTGCTCGGCTGTGCCTGCCACCAGGGCTGGCATAAGGAATTTTGTCACCCTAGGCAAAAACTTTGCCCCGGTATACTTCCCTTGGGGCAGAGTCATATGAGCACACATAGTACACATGACCCCCTCACGTGTTGACGGCATCTACATTGCAGTTGCCCCAGAACTGAGATTGCATCCACAAAACTGCCCTGCACCCAAAGGACTGGCCCAGCACCCATACCTCCTCCCATCTGATCTCTTTTATATCTCATTTTCTTTAATCCCCTATCTCGGGATGAGCAATTTCCCTGTCACACCCCCCACACCTGATCCATTGATGTGCTGAGCACTGCCACATGAAGTCAAATGCTGACATCAGCAGAATTGCAAAGGATTGGTAAGGGCCAGTTGAAGGGAGATCCACAATCTCCCCATCCAGTGCTGCTCCTCCAGTGGATCTGCATGGAGGTGCCTCCAATGCAGCAGATTGGACTGCCCTCCAGTCCACTGTAGCGAAGGGGCCTCCACGTAGATCTGTGCCCTAGGCCAGCGCCTACCTTGCCTATAGGTAGTGCCGGCCCAGCCTCCTTCCTTCCCTTCATCTCCTATGCTGTAGAATGAAAGGGTTTAACAGATAGGAAAACATTTTAAAAGCATATATATTTTTTTAAGTTTGATCTTTCCACCTGACTTGTTTGTATGTTCATGTAATACTTAACATACTATGAATTCTGCCACATTAAACCAGTCCGCATGAGTAAGCCTCAAAGAAAAACATTTTAAAAACACTACTCTTAACCCACCCCAAAGCTTTGGGGCAGAAGAGATCCCCTACGGGGAGTGGATTCGGAGCCAGCTTCTGATGTGTCACTAAAATTTAAAAGTTAGTGGTTCAGGAGTCTTTGAAGACTATTTGGCCACTATTTTATGTTTGACTCTTGGAAATCAAGGCTAATATTGACACAACACTGGCCAAACTTGAGGTCACCACAGATAAGGTCACTGAATTGGAACACCGACAAAGTAACATTGAAGACACAGTGGCACAACTGCAGATGGAGATGGCGAGTTTCTTTTGTAGGCTACTGGAGGCCCAGACCAAATATTCATGACTTCAATGACATGTGGACCCTACATTACACACACGATGATCGCATACCCAACCCGTGTTGCAACAAAACAATGGTGTTTCTCTTTTTACATATAATTTAAGACTGATTGATCTGTGTAGAACACTGAACCCCACAACTAAAGACTGGCTTCCAGGCATTGGTGACACTAAAATTCATACCATTAATGTTTCAGACCACACCCCTGTGTCAGTGAGGGTGAGACTGCAGACCTCCATTAAAAAGATGAAATGTTGGCCTTTCCTACCATATTTGATGCATGAACCCTGAAAATAGTGTGGGGTAGCTTTTTGGATGACAATGCACAACATTTACAGGTCCCCCTCCTCTTTTGGGAGACAGTGAAGGCTGTCATAAGGAGACAGATCATTACCTTCATGGCAAACTCAATAAGGACTGGATGTAAAAATTGAAATCCTTACATTTGTGGTCTCAAAGATGTTACATACTATTATTAATTATTATTAAACAAAACAGAACAATCTAGAAATCACTGTAAACAACTCTTAGAGGCTCATTTACTGAGAGGGCCCAAAAACAATTAGATAACAGTGGGCAAATTGTTGGCTGTCTTGGCTAAGAATAGACAGGAACAATGGCATATGAGTCATCGGCATTCCCCTGAGGGTACTACTATCTCAGATCCACAGGGGAAGATCTTTCAGAATTATTTTCAGGTATTGCATAAGGCTACCTCAGATGATAGATTGGAAGGGATAGCTTTGTTACAATTGGCCAGATCACTTAAGCTTAGTAATGCTCAAAGGGATCTTTTGATCCCCAATAGAGCATACTTTCAGAAAATACTTTCAAACAACTCGGGAATGGGAAGACACTGGCCCAGATATTTTATTTCTGAGGAATTTTATAAAATATTCCACCCACATATAATTGGCGTTTTGAGGGAATTATTTAATGGAATCTTCCTGGGAGAGATCCTGTCAAACATATTGACAGGGGTGAAATTAGTGCTTATTCTAAAACAAAGTAAAGATCCCACTACCCTAGCCCCTTACAGTCCAATTATGTTGTTAACTCAAGATATTAACATATTAACTAAACTTGTAGAGGACAGACTTCAACTTATCCTGCCCCAAAGGGGCTTTGTTAAGGGGAGACACTTTGTTGTAGGTTAATGGACAACAAAAGCTTCTAACATGCTTGTGAATTCCGTGCCCTCATCTTACTAGACAGCACTAGTCTAGAAACAGAGGGATGCTGAAGGGGACATACTGAGACTTTTTTGTATCTATCCGATCCCAAATGCTATGCTTTCAACTTTGTGGGAACAGTTTCGGGAATGCTCTTTTCTATTCCAGCATGACTGTGCCTCAGTGCACAAAGCACAGTCCATAAAGACATGGTTGGATGAGTTTGGTGTGGAAGAACTTGACTGGCCTGCGCAGTGTCCTGACCTTAGTTCTATCAAACACCTTTGGGATAAACTGAAACGCAGATTGCGCCCAGGCATTCTTGTCCAACATCAGTGCCTGACCTCACATATGCTGTACTGGATGAAAGGGCAAAAATTCCCACAGAAGCACTCCAAAATCTTGTGGAAAGCCTTCCCAGAAAAGTGGAGGCTGTTATAGCCACAAATGGGGGCCAACGCCATATCAATGCCAATGGTTTTGAAATGGGTTGTCCAACAAGCTCATTTTGGTGTGATGGTCAGGTGTTCACAAAAAGTGCAACTTTAGAAGGAGTCTGTGTCACACATTTCTGTATCTCTTCATTTAATCATCTATAGCAGAGCAGAGCCCTGACCTCTACCGCATCGAACATCTTTGGGATAAATTACATATTAATGTCTATGTATTTAGAGTGGGAAATCATAAAAGTCTCTGTTGGTTTAATGGTCAGATGTCCAAATACTTTTGTCAATATAATGTATTGGGAGTTAGGATACCTAAAGATTTGAAAATATCATACGCCTTAAACATCCCCCATGATCCAAAAAATAAAGAATGAGAAACAGCTGGGAGCTTCTGCATCAGGGAGGGCAGCTCTGATAGAAATTATTAGCTTTCCCAGGTTGCTCTATACCTTTCAAATGCTCCCAGTCCTACTATCCCTCACTGAAAAAACCTTAGACTGTAGATTCACAAAGTTTATTTGGCAAGGGAAAATGACTAGATTGAGTCTTTCTAGGCTACAATGGTCTAAATCTTCTATAGGCCTGTATATCCCTTCACCATGGGACTGCAACGTAGTAGCACTTAAGTTATAACCAGTGAACTAGATAGGGAGAGGGGAATCTATACAGACCTGGTCATAGAGCAGGCCACATGTTGGGAGCTTTCTCGTATAGCTGCACTACACACCCTATTTGCCTACATCCTGGATCCTGTCTGTACTAATCCTCTCCTGATGGCGGCAATAAAAGCTTGGAAGGTGGTTAGGCTTTGTCTGCACCTTCAATGGCAATATATGCAATTTATGCTTCAGGATGTGAAACACTGGGAATTTTACTGGAATCTCTCAATATAAGGGGGAATAAATGAAGCTTTACACCTTATCCTGTCTGTGAATTGTTATGATCTGAGATAGGGTGGGGGTTTATCAGGAAGAGGACATACCCGCAATATTAGATACCATATCTATGTATGTTTGAGATATTCGCTTGTGATATGTGCTATGATGATGGTGTGACACTCTGCCTCAATAAAGAAATCTTACAAAAAAACCTGAGATTTGACGCTATTCAGTATTATCAATTGAATGCACTTAGGTCCCCATCTGTGACAGCATCCCACCAAAAATTCTAACATTTAAAGGGAAAGTCATATTGGAGATAAGGTTTTTCTCCTTGAGCATAAAATACACAGCGGTAGGTAATGTGGGATTACATAGGCAAAAAAATGTGTGATGATTCCTATTAGTTACGGAATATGTATTGAATATAGGTTTATTATTCCTATACAGCACATTGTGGGATATATACATCAGTTAAATTGTACCAAGCCAAATGCAGTCAAATCAGCTAAGGCATTGTGGAAGCACTGACCAGTTTGGCTTCACAAGTGAGAAATTCTATGGTGCATAATTGGTGTATTTTATATGATTACAATCCTTCTTCATCACAATTCAGAGAAATCTCATTACAAGTGGCTGCAAATCTTTAGCACAGATTCTGCTGAAATTTTGACAAAAGGATTTTAATATTTTATTTTAATAGGCAGATTAATGAAACCATACCCTATACAGGATTACTTCACAATGGATGCACATAACAACCCTTACAAAGGAAGAAGAAAAGAAAAAAGATTAAAAGACAGCAGTCATATGTCAAAGGTAGTCCAGTGGTTCCTGGATTTTATGGACCCTAAGTGAAAAGAATCAAGGGGCCAAACCTCTGCTGTGAAGTGGAAAGAAAAGCAAGATTTTAGTAAAACAACAGGGAGATTAAGACTGTTAGCCATTGCTTTAAAAAGTGTCACCCATAGGGAACCCTCGGGATGCCTCCAGGTACTCCAGGATACTCCAATCCTACAGCACCATTTAGCTGAACCAAGGGCCTTATATTCCTTTATTCAACAGAAGTCCAGTTATTATTTTGGGTTACCTTATGGATTAGATTTATTGACATCCCAACTTCGCCTCTGCTATCAATATCCCCTCCACCATAAAAAAAACCCAACCACATATAAAAAAGCATTCATTGTTCTTTTATAAAAATGGCAGATAAGCTTTCCATGAAAGTTGCATTGCCAACTATTATACATGGGAGAAAACATATAGTTACTTTTGTAACTATATATTTTCTAAAAAGTACTTTTGTGATTATATATTTATATATTTTTATGGCATCTTACTTTTTTATATGTGCCTTCCTATATGTACTGCCACTATAGTTTTGAATTAACTACACATATAATAAAATGTAATAAAAATGATAACATTTCATGTTGCTTTTAGATTTTTTCTCCATACTGGTCAAATATAACTAGAGGAAAACTATTAAATTTAGGAGTTTTAAAGTTTCTACCATTTAAAATATTTTTGTCTCTTCTCCAAGCAATACATGTTGAGATCATTTAGTCTGTCCTGATAATCTTCCCATGAGAGTATGACCTGTCTATTCATAGAGTGATTTCATTTTAAATAAGATATATTGCTCCTATATAAAATTATAACATTTTTGACCGGACCCTAGTAAAGCATGAATATAATTTATAAGATTCTACTAAATAGTAACAAAGTCTAAAACATACTAATGACTAAAAAATTACCAGTAATCCTAATCTAAAGAAAGTAAGGAATGCACCAGTTGGGGCATGTTTCCATGCTGGGATAAAACGGCACACCGAGACACTAAAAGTTGTCACATATCTCACCAGGATCACCATTTACGTAAAATGACTCATTTTCACAGCACGAATGATTCTTAGGATACATAATTATTAGACATTTGCAGTAGCCAAAACCTAGGGGGGAATAATCTCCCTTAAGTCTGGAAATCTTTTAAAGCACATTATCTATAATGATACACTGAGCTGGTAGGACTCGATGTGTGTTTTACTTGAAAAAATATGTTTTGGTATAAAATCAAATATAATTTATGAAACTAACTTTATGTAAATATTACATGGTGTGAAATATATGAAAATGTATTTTCAGTGTTTATTTAGAAATTGCAGTTATTCAAAAATTACTGAAGTATATAAAATATGTGGTATTCTGACTCTCAAGCCGTACACAGGCACAGCGAACAGTCTGTCTTCAATATTGTATGCCTGTTTTTGCAGATAATATTAGATAATGAATATACCATATCTAGTTGTGATGAAGTAAAAAAAAAATATATATACTCAACATTATTAAACAATTCCCAGATTATTCACAGATTTCTGGAAAAAACACTAATATTGTAGTTTTATTTTCATTGAGTTAACCTGAATGGGCTGCTCCATCATTTTGAGGACTCAACACATCTCAGGAGCCGGGTAACCATGGCCCCTAGAATTTTCCAACAGAGTCCTACGTTGTTTCGGAATGTAAAATGCCCTCCAATTTTTATCTAAACTGAAAGGGCAGGAAACGAAATTAGTTGTTTGAAAACTAATGGACCAAACACGAAACAAACAATTTGTCAAAAACGTTCTTCATTCATTTGCACAAGGCTACTCCTAATTATTGAGTTTAGGTACTTCAGTCACACCTGTTGTTAGCAGGTGTATAAAATCAAGCACATAGGCATGCCATCTCCATAGACAAACGTGACTTTAAACATGGCACTGTTATAGGATGCCACCTTTCCCACAAGCCAGTTTGTGAAATTTCTGCTCTGTTAGATCTGCCTAAGATCACTATGCACCATGCCAAGCGTTGGCTGGAGTGGTGAAAAGAACCACTGGCACCAGTTTGGAGAAGGCCTTTATCTGTTCCAGCATGACTGTGCCCAATATAGGGCCCAAAGTCAAGTCTATGTGTAAATTCACATATTACATAACAATTCCTTACGTCTTCTAAAAAAAGAGAAAAGCTCTTCTAAGTATTATACTGGATATTTTACATAAAAACCAAAACATGCACTCCTTGACAACCTGGCTCTGATTTATATCATTTGTATTATGGGCCTTCATCGATAACCAAAATGCTTGTGCAGCCACAAAACCTGTTTTCCTCACCCCTTAGTTGCATAGTATCATGTAGCAACCCACAAAATTTCGATTGCGCTGTTATCATACCCCTATACCGATCCTAGCATCCATTTTATGTGAAGAAAAATTTGGAACTTTCCTCACAGAACAAGTTACAAAAAAAATGGTTCTGGGTTTGAAAAATACGGCAATCTGAGAATTTTTCTCAGCTGTTTCATCTAACTGACAGCTCCTGTCAGAACTTACTAGTCATTTGCCGTTTCATTAGCTGCCAGGTTTTCAATTTCTGCCTCTTGGAAGTTACAGTGCTTTGAACAAGTCCCTTCAGTAATTGAATTTGCCACAGAAATAGAACGCTGGAAAATTTCATTTTCTTTCTCACACCAAAGCAAGCAGGCAGGTAGGCAGGCAGACAAATAATCCTGCCGAAGTGATCTACCAACCCTCTTTTATCTAAACGGGATAATCAGAAGACACCCTCCTCCTGCTTACAAATATACACGGTAACAAAAAAAAAACCCTCCTTCCTGGTAATCTCCCAGTGCATCAGCTTGTCACTTTGCAATTTTCTTCTAAATGCCTTCCACAAATAATGGTTTTCAAAATGAGCATTAACAGGTCTCATTACATGAAACTGTGCGTTTAATTTACACCTGGATTCTATTGATCACACAAGTGCAGATTAAGGTGTTCAATAGAGCTGTGATAAGGTATTAACCAGCTAAGGGTACTCCAGGGGCTGCTGGGGAGACCAGAAATATGCTAGAAGTGTACAGTTATTTCCACGTAATGAAGTGGCACTATGCGCAGACATGAATTGCTAGCAGGAAGAATAGATAGGAGATGATGAGCTCTTCAAAGTCATTTCTCGCTCTCTCATTCAGGCTCATGCCCAGATCCTCTTGCGATTCTTCTGCATTACTTGTCATGAAATGCCAGGATTTACTTAGCCGGCTGATGCAATTTTTATGACCCTATTGCTTTTCCACTATAGTAATAGTTTTGAATCAATTTATCAATCCAGTGAAACCATCAGACACATTGCCCTGAAGATCAAGACCGGGTCATTCCATCAATTCACTGTAGTTCACGAAAGATAGAGAAAGAAACTGAGCCGTGTAAGATATCAACCTCAAATGGCTCTGTAAACATGGTTTTTGGTGATTTAACTGCTTCCTTTCTGAATCAGTAAACAGATAAGGCGGATACAGGGATATAAACCACTAAAAATGTCACTATCCAAATATTAGTTGACATTTTTATTGCCACATTATTTATTGCAGAAAGACCTATCACCCTGTCCGTTTGAGGCTTTTGTAAATATAGAATTCCAAAAATTGGGTATATTTAATTATAGTTATATCCATTTTTCATGAACTCAATAATATACTTTAAATGTTTGAAGAATTGACAAATTGTACAATTTATACAGTTTATTGCTAAGTGTAAGGTTTTCAAAACATGTTTTTCTCTAATTTTGTAATGCGTAAAAATGTTACCTTATAAATATATAAAATCCAATAGAACTTTCATACCATAATGTCACTCTTAACATACTTATGTATAACATTTCATTTTCTGCAGAGCACAGTGAATTAAGAGTTATAACCAGTATAGAATGTTTTGATAAGCAAAAATGTTTATTATGGTTAACCTTTGTTATAATTTAATCTATCTATCTATCTATCTATCTATCTATCTATCTCTCTCTCTCTTATCTGATTATTATCTTTAACCTTTTTCATATGTACTGGATGCTCAATTCGCTGACTATCTTAAACCTTAATTAAGTCTAAACTTTAATTAATGTTGATTGAAAATACATGGTTTTCCACTCCATTACTAATCTCCTGATATTGGTTATGGATTCTACTTTGTGGATGCTAAAAAAAAGCTACATGGAGATCAATAGAAAACAACTTCCACGTAGTAATTCAATGAGGTTCGTAGAGTATTAGACAAAATTAAATTGATACATTTTTACATACACATTCTAGACCAGAGGTGTCCAATGTTTTTGTTTTTTTTGCAGTGTGCAACTTCACACACGATGTGCTCGGACCAATTGATTTTTCATTGAGAGAAAACATGGCTCAACCTGTCCAAAATTCACAACACTATGCAGAATTATTAAAATAAATAATAAAAATGTAACATTAAAAATAAATTAAATCACTGGTAAGTGACAGGTATAGGCCACTGACATTGATTTGTGAGACTGATCAATAATCAGTGACCTAAAGTGTCACTTATAATTGATCAGGTTAAAATAATTATGCATTATAATATAAAATGTTTGTTTTTTTTATTTATAATTCGTGTATGTGTGTGTGGGGGGTGGGGTTACCTTGGATGAATCCCTCTTTTTGTGGCCACCAAGTGGCTTTTATAATTATTAGCTTGCTCATATTGGTCCTAACATTGTAAGACACACTCTAGAAGACCAATGTATCTCCAGCTTACTCTTATCCTGTGAAAAATGGTGAAAGGGCATCCAAGTGTAATAGAGCCACAGTGGAAACTGGATCCCCAATCTTCCTCTTCTGGAGCTGCACTCCCCTTCCTTTTAAGACTCCCCAAAGGGGTCCTACGGAAAACTTCAGAAAACCACAGCAAACCACCATCCCGCCAAAAGCCAAATGTTTGGGGGCCTAGCTATGGTGGAAAACCCAAAAATCGTAAATACAGGTGTGAAAGTAAATATTGTGCCAAACTCAGCCCCAAGCTGGTGTTATGAAACCAGAGGACCAAGCATTTCCTCTCTCACAGGTATTCACTTCACCTTAGCCAAAAGACCAATCTTCATAGACATCCTATGTCAGCAACAAAGGGATGTTCCTACAGACTGGACAAGTATATTGGTTGCAAAGTTAAAAGAAATATGTATAAGCTGTTGTTCAAGACATTTTCTTCCCAAAAGCATCCTCTCTTCTATCTTCTCTTTTCTCTATTCTCTCTTCTTCCACACCTCCGTGGACATAATCTTCCAGGAAACGTATGCCAAAATGGTGGAGCTTCCAGAAGATGCAAGACATGGAAGTGAGGTGCGAGACACGAAAGCAGAAGTGGTTGGCAGAGAAGGTAGCAAGACATTCAGAGAGTGAAAGAGAGTGGGAGTGAAAGAGCCAACAGAATTATATTTTGAACATTATTTAATATGAACAGTGGTCTTACAATCATTCTGTAATAGATAGACTGTTGTGTATTGTTTTGTGAATATGATTGAATCGTTTTAACCCAACTCCATAAAAATTGATCAATGTATAATGAGAGAATACAAGATAATGGCTTTATTTCAGAAATTATTGGTCTCTCCGGCAACTTAGTTAAGTGCTTATAGATCCTAGGAAGGTAGTAAAATAAGTACAATTCCAGGGGCAGATTAGCAATAAACTTGTAATCCAATTAATTCCTTTAGAAGATTATCCTGTATATTTAAATGTTTTCTAACTTCTAACATTTTACAGAACATACAATGTATTTAGACCACTGTTTATATTTCTTTACATGTTCAGGTCTGTTATTACATATACTGCTAACAGGGAATCTAAGTCTTATGCCATATGCTTTCTGGGTAGTCCTACTGACTATTGGTCTTTCATTGTTTTTTTCCGGGCAGTTTCCAGAAACCTTCCATATTAAGTAACATCACCCTGGCAAATTTGTAGAGCTCTATTTAACTCTATAGTCAACCTCCCTTGTTTTGCAAAGATCAAATGATCCAGGAACTTGTTAATTCATGCGTAATATATATATAAAGAAGCATAGTTCACCAGTTAGACCTTCCAATCTTGATAACTAAAAGGAGGAAACTCCAACCACTTTGGATCCATAAGCATCTGGTGGTGATTCCAAAACAAGCTATTCAGTTAAGTGTATTTTATAAAGAACTCATACTGAGTTTCATATGATCATGTCTCACATCTTAAGTCAATGATTTATCCTCTAGGTAGCTAAGTAAATAGAAAAAAAGGATGTTTTAAATTTACTTAGGAGTAAAATCACATTACAGCACATACATTTAATTAGGCCTTCAGGGATTGTTGATGTCCTTTCATTTAGTCCTCCATAGGAATGCATTTTCATTCCACTTTCAGTTATGATATTAGCCAATATCTCCTGAATGTACTTTAAACTAATATACAGCAGCTATTGTAGGTCATTAAAATTCCTAATGAAAGGTCTCTTTTAGGCTACAGCACAAAATAAATACATTGCTATTGATCATTCAAAAAATATTGGGTGAATTTAATAACAGTCTGCCTGAAATGCACTTAATTCAACAATATTGTTGTTTCTTTGGAACAATGAATGATCTACAACTCTAATGTAAATGGGGAAGCATAATATATTATAATATCCCTGCCTCTCAGTTGGGATGTTTGCTATCTTTGCAAACGTAGTATCGGAATAAGACTTATTGCATGTAGCTACATTTAACAAAAAGGAAAATGTACTATTACTAAAATTACTTAATTATTGAACTCTCTGTGACAGTTTGTTCCTTTTTTTCTTTATTACAAGCACACAAGGAATTCTTTCCATTCAGTGACTTTCTTCTCACAACACATCATGTACTAGTCATCATGCAGTAGTTATTTTTTTCTTTGGCACTACCATATAAACAGATTAAGCATCTGCTCCCTATTAGTATGGATGGCCTAAGAGGGCTAAAGGGGTTTCAACTCTGAGTGTCCCAAATGAAGGCTCCTGGGCAGAATTATGCTTCAGCCCAGTGGCATACTTAGGGGGGCAGGGGGCCCCCCTCGGGTGCCACTCATCAATGGGGTGCCACACTGACACACAGAGGTCCCAAGTCTCTCTGAAATTCCCTCTCTCTCAATGTCTTCTCACCTTCTCCACCGAACCCTTCCCTCCTTTTCCTCAGATCCTCTTCTTCTCTTGCATCTTCTTGTTCTTCTGTCTTCGTCCGATTCTCCCTGTGTCTTCTTTCTTCGTCGAGTATTCTTGAACCAGGCCTCCTGGCGCACTTCCACAACAGGCTAGAGCCTCAAGGAACACAATTTCCCTCTGACTGGAGGAATGGGGGAGAGGCTGTCCGTGTGACTGGGACACATGTCGAGTTCTGGTTCCAATATTTTTTGTTAAGAACAGGGACAAACTCTGCATTTTAAAGTATATTTGAAAAACATAAGTTACATATGAAAAAAAGTTCCTAATAATGTATTAAATTTAGCTGTCTTTACATTTACTTAAATAAATTACTGAGAAATGAAAATATGTAATAAGCATTACAAATAAACCTGTAGCTCTTCCAAAATAATTTAGAGCTAAAAATGTTAGAGGGAGCCTGAGAGAGGGGGACGTGTTAGCTGCATGAATTATCAGACTGAATATGTATATGTATATATGTGTAAGTGTATAATAAGTGTATGGTGTAAGAGTATGTGTATGTATGCACGTATGTCAATATGTGTAAGTGCATTGTGTTGGAGTGGTTATGTGTATGTATGTATACGTGTATGGTGTTGGAGGGGCTGTGTGGAGTATGTATGAGTAAGTGTTTCAGTGGTGTGTGTATATGTAAGTGTATGGTGTTAGAACGTTAGTTTGCATGTATGTGTATTTGTATTGTGTACATTGTTAAAGGTGGAGCTTCTAGTGTCATACTCTCCTCCAATTGGAGGATCAGGGAGAGGGTGTCCCCAGAAGCTCCATCATTTTGCCTGAAGATAATGTGCCATGAACCTCAAGTTCACCTGAAGGTCATGTCCACAGAGATGTGGACGAAGAAAGAAGATGCAAGACGTAAGAGAGAAGAAAAGGATGCAGAACAAGAAGATGAAGATGATGCTAGAGAAGAAGTAGAGATAGGTAGGAAAACATTCAGAGAGCATGAGAGTGAATGAGAGAGTGATAGTAAATGTGGGTACAGCGTATGTTGTACATCAGGAATTTTCTCTGATTCTATCCATCCGCCAGAGCTACAAATATTCTTTGGGGGTCTATAAACTCCAAGTAGTTTGAAGAAGACGTTGTGGAGAAGCAGATAAGGAAAAAAGACAACATTGTATTAGAGTTAAACAGAGCCAACTGGTTACGCCTCATAAATAGTCTCATGCTTAGAAAGCCACACCAAGTGTTTAAATCTAAATATTGCTTTGTATCTGAAATGCATTCCTTTTTCCTGGAGTTCATGTTTTTAAGACCATATTAGCACTAGTTTTGGCAAGAAGCATTCTATTTTACATACTAATTAAACATTTGTAAGAAAGTAAAACACACACATATGTGGACTTTACAATACTATAGAATACATAATGTAAACATTCTACACCCTTTGCTATGTTTTATTATGTTCATAAACCATTTATGAAATTATATTACTCTTTTATAGTGTGTTATTTCAAAATGATTGCCGTCTCCTGATGGGATTGAACTGAATGCAATAGAATAAACGATATTATATTTGCTAAAATGGTTACTTTCCATACTTATTTTAAGTTATTTTATGATAATGGAGATATGTTAACAGCAGGATGTGATTGACCATAAAACACACTTATTTGTCTTCTTGGCCATTAATAAAACAGGCAGCATATAGCTTCAGCAAAGGTTTTCATTATTCTGAGCCTAGAGATGTACTGCCTGCAGAGCCTCGTGCTGAGTAATAAAGCAGCCAGTACCATTACTTAGGAATTAGGTACCACAGAAACGATGGTGTTTAGCACAGCGTTTAGCAGGCATCCATCAGGCTCTTTCCTGCAGGAAATTCTTGCCACTTTCAGAATAAGTACTAATGGCATTTTGGAAAACATAGCTTTTGAAAATATGTTAAGTCCTGGAAATAAAAAAAATATTTTTGATACAGTTAAAGTGGGCCTGAGATAAAAATAATTTTACATCGCTAGCATCAAAAATTGCATATATTTTTGCATAACGTTATAGTAATATTATTTCGTATTTTAACACTTGATAACTGCGCTACCTGACAGTGAGCTATTCAAGCTAGGAGCATTATTTTGAGGTTTGCAAATATTTATAAACATACATACAGAGCAGAAGTCAAGAAGAATAGTAGAAGTGTGCCCTAGGAAATGTTTGTTTTCCCAGTACGTGTCATTGTGCTTAAGGAATCGTTATGTTTGGACATGATGTCAGTTACACCAATAAATGCACAATTTGGATAAAATTAGCTGCCCACCCCTTGGTCAACCCAAAGAGTAGAACCTGCTTTATAAATTCTGTTTTTAATCAACTCTAGTCTGCTTGTTATTTTAGAATGGATTTATTTTTTAACATTTGATCTATGTAGGATTCCTGTTCCCCCCAACCTTTTACCTCTATTTCTTAGGATTTGTCACTTTCTTTATAACTCTTTTTATAGCACTGTAGAATTTGAAAGATGATGATAATAAACAATAAAGTCACACATACATGACCTACAGACTTGGGAATATATATATATATACATATCACAATGGAATATCCTACATATTTGGCTGTAGGCAATAGTAGATTTACTGAGGTTAGTACTTAAACCAGCAGATTGAATGGTGAGATTCCCAGTATTTTCCATGTATTATAACAGGTCTCGTATGTGGTGTCACGTATGTGGTGCCAGTATTATGTCCATCATCATTAGGAAGGAGGCAGAGGCCCATGTAGACCAATGGGTAAAACTTTGAAAAGGAGTAGAAAAGGGCAGTCTTTTCTTTGCTTGGTCTAGGAATGGAACCTGCTAATATCCCATGGTTAAATCAAGTGCAGTGAAGTACCAGGCCTTCCCCAGCCTTTCTACTAGCTCATCAACTCTAGGCAAGGGATATGAATCAAATTTTGAGATTGTACTCAGCTTATGATTGTCATTGCAATACCTTATCGTACCGTCAGGCTTTGGTACAAGCACAGGTAAGGCTACTCCAATCATTTTGTGACTCTTCAATTACCCCAAGATCTTACATTTTCTTAACTTTCTGCCCTAACAGCCTCTCTACGAGCTTCATGTATTATATAGGGCTTAAGTTAAATCCCTTTGCCTGGTTCTGTAACAATATCATCTTATATAACATTTGTTCTGTATGGAATCAGAGACATCTTTGTTTAGTCTGACAAAAGTCTTTACTTATGGTACAAAAAGTATACACACAACCTAAAAAGTCTAAAAGGCATACACATTCAGATTAGTGCTAGAATAGTAATGACCAATAAATACATGAAACAAAGTAAAAAAAAACACATACCCAGTGAGCATCATTAAAAAAACACCCATCTAAGGCATTAAATATAGGGATTCCATGACACCATAAGTTT
Organism: Spea bombifrons; assembly: GCF_027358695.1. Classification (NCBI taxonomy): domain Eukaryota; kingdom Metazoa; phylum Chordata; class Amphibia; order Anura; family Pelobatidae; genus Spea; species Spea bombifrons. The sequence continues at coordinate 57,620,200 of NC_071087.1, forward strand.
GGCGAGTCCTATCTAATTATTCATGGCTATATTGCTTACTAAGGAGCTTAATCAGTGGGACTGCTGCATTTTAACTCTCAAGCTACTTAAGGCCTTCTCTGGACACCATTAACCCCTTAAGGACCAGGCTGTTTTTTACTTTTTGTACCCTGTGGCACAGAGGCTGTTTTAACACTTTTGCGGCGCCTGTATTTAGATGTAATTTTCTCCTCACTCATTTAGTGTACCCACACAAGTTATTTGTTGTTTTTTTTTAAGGACCCTGCGGCACCCAAGGTCTTCCGAATGGTCACCATCATCCCATATTGCAGAATTCCTCCATTTCTGGCTACGAAGACCTCTGGTAAAGGAGGCTCATCAGAAGCTGGGTGCAGAATGCCCTAGGTCTACAGACAAGGTGCCGAACACGCCTGAGTTCGACAGCATACTTGTCACCTTTATGACCAGGAGTGGCAAAGAGCCACGCAAAGGCCTTGAATAGGATTTTCGGTCAGCGCAAGATAAGATGCTGGATGTCGCAGGCCCCTTGACATAGACGAAGCCATGTCTGAAGGTTCCCAGTTGGATCTGATTAGAGAATGGGCACAGCATTCGGTGTGTCTCTTGGGCAACGCTAATGCGGCCATATCTGCCTAGAGGAGGAAGGTGGCTTTGTTTAAGCTGGATACCAAGCTGGCGGAACTGGCACCTAAGGAGTTGGGTCCCGAGGCCAAGGGCTTACTGTTCAGGGAGAAGTTCCTGAAGGAATTGAACCAGCATTTTAATATCTTTACCTCCCTGAATAAACCACAAACTTCTATGCACAGAGTGTTCCGCGATGGAGACCATTTTTTGGCCAGGGCTGGTCGGCAGAGGGGCTGTGCCACCAGCAAAGCTGCCTTCCATGGCAACAAGCCCAGGTTTGCGGATGGAGCAGCGAGATGCTTCCAATACAGAAGCCTCGTCGCCAGAGGTTCTTCCAGAGGTAGAGGACCATTCTCCTCCTTCAGAGCCAGGCACGCACCAGGAAAGGGTCTCTCCTTGTCTTCCTCGTATACCTGTAGTGAGCAAACTAGTGCATTTCTTCCCTTATTGGGAAAACCTGACTTGGGACCCTTGGGTCCTTCAATGTGTAATGGGGTTAGATAGACTTCCTTTCCCATCCTTATCAAGTGTTTCCACCCCCTCCAATTCGTATGTCCTGGGAAGCACAGACGTTGATTTATTCTCTCCGGGAAAAGCGGGCAATCGAACGGGCTCCGGGGACGGCGGTCTTCGTCATCAATATCTTTCTCGTAAGAAAAAAAATTGAGAATTTTGCCCTATAATCAATTTACGTAAGCTAAACGCCCATGTTGCTTACAAACACTTCAAGATGGAGGGTATCCATCTTCTGCGAGACTTGTTGAGGGAAGGGGACTGGTTTACTCTGATGGATCTGAAAGACGCGTATCTTACAATCCCAATTTACATAGATGACAGGTGTTTTCTTCAATTCTGGTGGCAGGACGAACTCTGGCAGTTCACCTGAGGTGAGGTCAATTGTTTATCTGGACGACGTTCTCCTGATGGCACAGGATCGAGATACCCTGATCAGAGACACTCAGCTTACTGTCCGCCTGTTCCAGTCGCTAGGTTTTATCATCAACGACAAAAAAATCATCTTTCTATCAGAGCAGAGTACATTCCGGGGAAGGAGAACCTGGTGGTGGACTGCTTTTCCAGGCATTGGAGGGACGTCAGCGATTGGCGCCTATTACCACGCATCTTCAGAGCCCTGGATCGAGCTTGAGGTAAATTGTCGCTGGATCTTTTCGCATCTCTGACAAATCGTTAGACGTCGGATTTCTTCAGTTGGCTTACGGATCCTCTGTTGTTGGCGGTGGACGCGGTTCTCCAATAGCTTTAGATTAGCTCTACACCAAGGCTAGAGTAATCCCTTATTACACTACTATGCGGCTAATCTCTTGTTCCCAGGTTTTCTTAGCTATGTCTAGCAGTCAGGGGGTTGCCTGCTGCAGGGGTGTGCTAAGGCAGGTGCCACAAGCGCATAGTATCCAGACTAGGGTGGGAACTCACACAGAGAGTGCAAGCTGCAGTGAAAAGGGAGGGAGAGCTGGTGCACTGGGGATGGGAGAGGGAGAGTGTGTGTAAGTGCATGGTGTTGATGATAGGAGAGAATGAAAGTAAATGTTTATGTGTAAGTGTATGGTGTTGCACGTGTCTAGTGGGTGTATGTATAATTGTATATTGGTATAGTAAGTATGTGTTCCTGTATATCAGTTGTGCATGTGTTAGTGTGTGCTAATATGTGTGAGTATATTCGTGTATCTTGTTAGAATGAGTGTGTATGTTAGTATATGGTGTCAGTATGTGTGTGGGGTGTTAATATATACAATAGTCTGAGTGTGTGTGTATTTCTGAGACTTTTGAGGTACAAGCTTTTGAGGTACAAGCCCATTAGTTTGTGGGTGATATCTGGACATCCAGATGCTGTATATGAAGAGTTTACATAATTATTTAGTAACCTAGGGCATAAACGGAGTACCCCGGTCTTTCCGGACTTTCTTTGGGATCCCTAAACATCATTATCAATTCTTTAGCAACAGATTTTGCTGAGATTATGTGCAGAAGTGTTGCCTTGAGATAAGAGGTGGCATAATCCAATAGAGATTTCACCAACAAAATCTAGTTATATGTAGCTATAAGGAATGTAAGGGTACCAATAGACTATGGAATACTTTAAATCGGGCAGTGGGCTGACATTTAAGACACAAAGAACATTAATTTGTTATTGGTGCAATTACCCATGGCCAATAAAATCTCCTGAATACCCTGTCTTTTGTCTTTTCCCCTCCTAGGAGGCCACCTTAAACATTGCTGTGTGCAAGTGTCCAACATTTAACAGTGTGCGCCAATAAACCTGTGGCACCAACAGCTTCTTTGTTGATTCTCAACCAGGTACAATAAATCATTATCCACTTATAAGTAATGAGTAAGTGGTATTTTTGGATCAGTAGAGGATCCATTCGTTACTGTAATATTGTTTCTGATAACCTCTAAAGCAATTTACCCCATGACTACTAGAGGCTACTAGAGGCCTCATTCTGTTCTGGATTGTCAATAACTAGTGTTTTCCTAACAACCTATTATCATACCTCTTTTTGCTATCCCATTCATCTACCGAAATATGAGCAAAAGAAAAAATATTAATGTGTTAATCAACCTGTACCATGGGAAGTAGGATAGTTGTCTATGTACCCATGTATACAGCCAATATCAACAAACAGTCAAGCGAAGTTCCCTGTTACGTCCCTGGAATTATAAAAGCACACTCACTATTCAGCAGTCTTCCTTCTCCTGGAACAGTCTTACACCAGATTTACTGTGGCTCTGGGCTCTGAGGTAGCTTTGTGGATGGGTTCAATTAGCTCTTCTGCTGTACCAATACAACCAACTGGCCAGACATTTGGGGATCACCTACCAGCGTATAGTAACAGGTATGCCTTTCAGAAATTGGTCAATGACTAGTTGCTCCAAGATGGAGTTGAATAAATTGAGCTCCGGCTGCAGCCATGTTCTGGCAAGGTGCAAATCAAACTGCTGTGTTGTATGCGTGGGGGTGAAATCTTGTGACAGCAGTTCTAACTTGTAGCATGCTGGATCTCTGCTTCCAGAGATCACTAGTTGTGTCACTGGCTTGATTCTGTTCTAGATCATAGCCTATCTGACAACAGTCCTGGATTTCTCGAGACCTCGAGACGGCCCTGTCCCGTCAAATTTGGGTCTGTCCCGGCATAAAAATACTGTCTGTGCTTAGTGCATTACACTGTGCACAGACAGCATTGCACCTAATCTAAGACACACACAGCCTAAACACTTGTAAATGAGCTTCAAACTACCCAGTATCCATTATGGCCTAGGGCTTAATCATCCACCCCTTAAGCCATGTCCCCTGTGTCTCATGATTCAGGGAGGAAATGTTGGTGACTATGTTATAGTATGGTGTTTGTGTCTCACTTAATCATCACTGTGCTTCTGCAGCATCCCTGGTAAACCTCTCAGATAGGCCTGAATCTCCTGTTGAATGGTATGAGAGGCATTTTTCTGCTCTTCTCTGAGCAAACAATGTGTTTAAGTCTGGGCTAATTAATCAATTTTATGGGGGGTAAGCACCAGTTGCTGCAGTTCTGTATTGTTTTGTTGTACCAAGGGGACCTTGTCATGCGTGGCATTAGTCTCAGCATCCCTTCTTGCTGCACATTGGATTAGTGCTTTAGCACCTTACAGTCTTGTCAGCATGCTGCTCGGTTTCCCCGCATTATGTGACAAAAATATTTCTTAGCTTACTGGTTTTCTCCAAGGATCTCTATTAACATTAACATACAGTACCCCAGATTGCAGAGAGGCTTGTTTATTTGTGCAGGACAAACACAAAAACACCCCCAAAACAATATCCTTGTTCTACTCAGTGCTAACTATACAGGAAACTGAATCCTAACTACAGTAGGACAGCTTGTCCATTTACCAAAAACACAAAAATTACATATTTGCAAAACAAAATGCCCTCTCATTTCAGATGGGTATCTAACTGCCTCCCCAATTCATTACTAGATGCAGATGAGTAAAATCACTCAATGACTACATTCTCAATACCATAGTCATACCTGGGAACTCTCCAACTCCCCGCCTACCTCTCCTCCAACAATAGCATGTGCCACACAACGTCAGCCGGACGACCAACTGACGTCAGCAACACTGTCTACAACGTCAGCAAGACCACCCACTGACGTCATGGGGACTTCTCCCACTGACATCAGTGGGACTGCCCCACAACATCAGCTGCATCCTGCAAGGGGGTGCTCTAGGTAGAACGAGTTTCCAGGTGTGCCCACAGACCCCAAAACAAAGATAACATCAACAAATCTCCCTAGGGGTCATGTCTCTCACTGCTTAGAACAGCCACCCTTCAGAATAGTTGAAGATATACAGTATATGCCTTCAATCATCATCATCCTATGCATTCTGTCACAATATATAAATACATTTCATTCTGATGCCATTGGCTGTGTAAAGGAAGAAAGAGCTTGATAAATCCTGAACCCGTTGTGCACGGAAAACTCTGGAGTTGACAGTGGGAATACCCGATTTCTTGCAATTATAATCTGGGAACTCTCCAACTCCCCGCCCACCTCTCCTCCAACAATAGCATCTGCCACACGTCAGCTGGATCACCAACTGACGTCAGCAGCACTGTCTACAACGTCAGCAAGACCACCCATCAGCTGTATCCTGCAAGGGGGTGCTCTAGGTAGAACGGATTTCCGGGTGTGCCCACGGACCAGAAAACAAAGATAACATCAACATATCTCCCTAGGGGTCATGTCTCTCGCTGCTTAGAACAGTCACCCTTCAGAATAGTTGAAGATATACAATGCCTTCAATCATCATCATCCTATGCATTCTGTCACAATATATAAATTATATTAATTCTGATGCCCTTGGTTGTATAAAGAAAGATAGAGCTTGATAAATCCTGAACCCGTTGTGCACGGAAAACTCTGGAGTTAACAGTAGGAATACCCGATTAAACGCTTGCAATCATCTAGGCTCTTATGATACTGATCGTCCTAGAACGGTTATTAACAGCATCACACAGCTGACAAATCTTTGCGCACAGGGAAGTAACAAGGACCTGATCAGTAGCTTCAGTTATCTTTTCTTCATGTTTATTGCAGTCTGCTGCCGTTATTATAAAAAAGGAAAAAAAAAACGCAGGCCCTGACATTGATCGACAGCTTCTATTAACATCCATCCCAGGCAGCTGGATGGAACAGATACATTAAATAAGGCATTTATTGCTTTTCATTGCATTTCTGTAAAATATGTCTGGTAAATAGCTTCTGCCATCAGATGCAGTTAGGTACATGGTTTTAATTTGAGCGACTGCTTTATAACACTGCACAATTGACACAGGCCTTTGTTTCCGTAACAATAATGGTTGTGTATATATCCTGTAGAATTGATGGTCTGTCTTTTATATCAGTGGGCGGAAAGTGGCTGCTCCTTTGTCATTCTGCCTTTTCTACATGCTTTGCTTGTCAGTTCCCCGCACTATAGGCAGGAATAATGACAACCCAAGCCTCCTTATCTCAGGATGTTGTAATGTGTAAGCTGCTGTAAGGCCTCGCTTGAAGAAGAGATAAGGGAAACCTTACAAGTATGGCAGAGAGTAATAAGAAGCGTCTTGGGAAGAACAGTGAGGCGGGGGCCTCGGTTGTTATTAAGACAATAATGTCAGATCTGTCAGCCTCACATGACAACTCTTTTTTGGTGCCAGGGAAATATAGGCACATTGAGTAGAGAATAACATGACAGAAAATAAAGCCGTCAAATGTTCACCTATTAACAATACATTTGCAACAGGAGAATTATGCCATCCAGTGATATTGTTTCTTTTATCTCACTCGTAAATGGTGGGGCAGCTGTGTGCTTTGGCACAGCGAGCTGTCCTACCCTTTTGTATGTTGCATATTAATTCTTTATTGAAGTAATTAAATGCGTGCTTAATGACAATGAGTGGGTAGAATGAATGTACAATTGAATTAGCAGCAATGATTGGAAGCATACTACAAGATTAACTAAATGCAATTACTGTAGGCATTTATTTCTGTAATGTGGATACATGACACAACTTAATTACAGACTATTATACACTAACTCCTTGATCTTGTGCTCTAATATTAATATTTTAGTTAAGGGATACATTTAACTACGCACATATGAAGTAGGCACAAAGCAAAGAAAAATATTAATGTTTTCCACTGTACCAACAGAGTGGATAAAGCAGTGTATGTATGTTTAGTATATGTTGGAAACCAATATAATATTAGGGCTTGTTGTTATGTATGACAAGGAAAATAATTATCGAGAAAGAAAATTGTCTATTTCCATTCCTGACTTGACAAAGTCTGCTAATGTTTTCACCTGAGGAGACATCTAGGTAGAAATCTCAATTGAATGTATAAGGGTTTTTCAACAAAATTCAGCCTTGCAAATTCAGATTATGAGGACATCAGCTGCCAAATATGTCTACACTGTATGAGAAGCACAAGCCTTCAGCCTAGTGGGAGGCTCCTGACCATCTGATATAATGCATTGCATGAAAGTCACATTTATTGATTTCACAATCCATCATGGACTCGAAAAACTGACTCTTGATAAACACTGATGAATAGATCTCCACCGATTTACATGCCGAGGACCAGGTGGCTTCCCAGAGTATAGACTCCTTCATAACCCAGGAGATTGTGCTCAACTCTGTCAAACATTGGAAGGTGCCGGGCCTGAACGCCCTTCCTGCTGAGTCCCTTTTTAAAGAAGTAGATTCATGAACCAGTTTTACAGGCATTCAACACTATCTATCTTACCCCACATGATTTACCTGACTGAACCCTTGCTAGGATTAATAGTGCTTCCAAGCAAGGTAGGAAGAGACCCAGCCAGTCCAGCATCCTGTACACTAATTTCCCTTTTGAATGCAGACTATAGACTTCTACATAAAGCTTTGGCACAGAGACTTAACATATTTTCCCCCAGTCCACAAGAGATTTATCACTAGCAGGTGTGTCCAGCGCAAGGAACACGGTCGTGTTGATGAAGGACAGGGATTTCTCCAAAACCTCCAACCTGCTCCTTAACCTAGATGGATAGAAGGCATGTCCATATTTGTTCAACATCTAGAGTGTCAATGGTTTGGTCCTTTTTTAATATTTGGTTTATTTATAAAACACCCAAGGCCTTTGTTATAACAAATAATCTTAATTCACTTTTTTTTGCTCTGGGGAAGGGTACAAGGCAGGGGTGTCTCTAACCTCCGCTGCTGTTTAATGTTGCTCTAGACTCATTCTCAAACTGTTGTAAGGTTCAAACGATTATAAGGGCATTTTTATCAATGGTGTAGAAATGTGTATATCAGCGTTTGCCAATGGTTTGTTAGAGTTCCTTTCGTACTGCAATATCTTACTGCCTTTAAAAAAGATTTTCTTTAAAATAAACCTTGATAAATAAAAACTAGCTGGGTCTCTCTGTCGTCTCTTTCCATCATTATATCTGACATAAAAAGATGGAATTATTAGGGTCAAGACCCAAAGTTTCCTAATTCTGTAGGGGTCAGAGCTTGAGGTGTGCCAAGTTTGACATCTGCTCCCTGGGACAGCTGCCAGACCATGGGTTGTATGAATGCTGGTTTGAGCTGTTAGCAGATCACAAAAATAATTTGGAAAAAAACAAATTTAAAAAATGAATTGGCTCACTGGCATCAGTAACACGTGTAATTCCAGGAGTTGCAATAAATGGGGGATTTCAGGCTCCAACATATTTGGGGATGCCAAACATTGGTCAGACACAGATTCCATGTAACTCATTAAAGAAGTGGGCAACAGCTTCATCTGACACATCAGATATTGGCTCAATACCTGAGGCTGTCAGAGTAGCTTTGTCAGATAGGCCGTAAAGACGTTCCATTTTAACTTCTTAAAAGTTCCTCAATTTTCCTTCAGCAACATCCCCTGAGTAAAGTAATACTACCCTTGCATAGTGTTGTCGGGTTGTTTGTGGGCTAAAAAGCTACATTTGGGAAAAGTGCATTTCAGTATTTCAACTTGGAATATTGACATCTTGTCATCCTGCGGTCAAGACTTTTTATTTAAATGTCCAAAAATAGGTTAAATAACATTTTAAACAAAAAAAGCAATACTACCAAAAAGTAAAATAACACAGATGACAGTTTATTTCTGTGATCAGGAAGGGATGGGTTCATTTTTAATAAATTATTTTTAACACTCTGAAACTCCTGTCACTCTCTGTACCTTACAATCAGTATATTAGGTACAGAGGGAGACACAGAGACAAAGTCAATGTTTTGAAACATTGACTTTGCCATGTGAGTGTCAGTGATCGCTGGCTGGTTAATCACAGCGATCAGCTGACTTCACAATCACCGATTGGGCCCAGGAACTCTGCCTTAGTTGTGAAAAGATAAGTGGTGGTGAGCCCACCACCCATCTAACTATGTGATGAGTTAACTTATAATAAGGTCATGATCAACGCAGCGCTTATGAAGAGTTCACTCGCGGGGGATGAGTGGAAAACAGCCTTCCGTACCCACTATGGCCACTAATACCTGGTAATGTCATTTGTCCTCTGTAATGCTCCCACTATATTTCAACTCCTCATTAATGGTTTCTTTAGGGATCTCCACCAGTTTATTGTAGAGTGACATCCTCATTTTTTCACACTCTTTACAAGAACATAGTAATTATGTCAGAACGGTACTTCCTCTGCTATGCACTAGCTATATTCCACGCTAGGTGTCTTCATTCCAGAATGTCTCCACCAAGAAATTTTAAAGAAATTATAAAGCTTGTCTAAGACTCAACCTTAGCTAATCACCTGTAACATTCCCCCTTCGCAGCCTGTGCTGCTCATTTCCATCAGCATCCACTAGTGGCCACCCTTGTCACTCTGAACCACTCAGAGTGATTATCATGTCCAGCTGCTCCTTATTACCTTATCAAGCCAGCCTTTATAAACCTGCCCAGCCCTTCAATCTGACATGTCAGCCTTGACATTAACGTTATAGGACCGCCAGTTTTGGTTCCTGATCTGTTCCTGAGTTACGGCCAGCGCCCCACCAGTGGACTCCAAAGCTGAGTGCCCTGCAAGTGGGCTACCTGCCGTGTGCCCTGCAAGTGGGCTTACCTGTCGTGTGTGTCCCATCCAGAGGGCTACCTGTCGTGTGTGTCCCATCCAGAGGGCTACCTATCGTGTGTGCCCCATCCAGAGGACTACCTGTCTTGTGTGCCCCATCCAGAGGGCTACTATCCGTGCGCCCCACCAGCGGGATTCCAGCCAAGAAACTTTATATCTATCTATCTATCTATCTATCTATCTATCTATCTATCTATCTATCTATCTATCTATCTATATATATATATATATATATATATATGTTGTTTTACCATCATCTGCAATACAGATATTAACTGCATATTCTGTCTGTGGTTTATTTCGTGCGCCTGTCTGGAACCACCCCAAGCCATTATGCATCGTGAGGTACAGACGGAACCCCTCGTATCCCCTGCACCTGGGCTCCTATCAGACCTGTTCACCCGGTCTGTGACATCACCCTACTGTGCATAAAACACTAGACTTGGGCTCTATCAACTTTCTGGTGACCAGGCTTCGTAAAGCCAGTAAAACATTATGTCCTATCATGCCTTGTCTGCAGCACCACTAAAACTGCCAAACCAACAAGTCTTCTGCAACATTTACCTATTCCAATTAATCCTTGGTCCGCCATATCAGCGAATTCTATTGTGGAGCTTCAAAAGGATACCATCCTTGTTGTAGTAGATTGATTGACCAAGATTGCTCATTTTAATCTGGTTACAAAGCTACCGTCAGCAACAGAGACCAATGACTTCTTGATCCACAAAGTAGTCTGTCTTCATGGTATCCCATCTGATACCATCTCTGATAGAAGCCCATAATTCACCTTACACTTCTGGGAAGCCTTCTGTGTGGCACTTAACTTGTACAGGTTAACTTGTACACAGCATTCCATCCACTATCTAACTGGCAAACCAAGAGAACTAATCAGACCGTGGAGCAATATTTAAAAAAAGTTTACATACAACACCAGCAATTACAGATACGCTTGTGGGATTCCATATGGGGTAACAAGGATTGGCTTTCTATCAAGAAAACTGGATGCTAAATTCTTTAGGCCATTTACCATTACAGAGCAGATCAACCATGTGCTATTCAGACTGGAGTTACCAAAGCAATATCTATCCAGTCTTCTATGTATTTCTTCTCAAAGCTGTTGGTTCCTCCTAGACAACCTCTACTACCACCACCAGTTATGATTGACAACCATGGTTTCTGCTTTCTGTATGGTCTCTGCAGTCATCATTTTGAGCATTGTCTGCCACTGGGGCCCAGCTCTGTATTATTGATATTACACTATCACTAAAATCATTCAGGATCTGGAGAGTTTCAATGTCTCTTCCGATATAATTTACTAAGAGGATGAGCCTGATTAAATTGACCATTTGCCCCATCTATTCTATACATTTTATATGCCACATGACTATGTGAAACAGAATAACAATTAATTTGGAATGGGGGGGATTATCTCCGGAAATTGTTTCAACCAAATATTTTGGCTGCATTTTGTGTTTACTCGCATTGTTTTTTTTTATATTAAAATTAGTTAAATGTTTTGAAACATTTTAATGTGACAGATAAGCAAAAATATAAGAAATCTAGAAGGGGGAACATACTTTTCACAGCACTTTACAAGATAAAGAAAAGATGAGGTGTGAAATGATTTCATACATGAGAACCCTTTATTAACACACGAATCCCTTCATTACATCCTTAAAGCAATGCATCAAGAAAGGGGTTTTCTTACACAGAATGGTTTTGCAAAAGATCTTTGAACAATGGGAGTGAAGAGGTTGACCTATAAAATCATTGCCAATGATTGGACCTGAAACAGATTAATTAGAATCAAAATAAGTAGTCTCTTCTATCTGGTTAACATATTTCCTTCACAATATGTCAGCCCATATAATGTTCTTATGTTTTTCTACATTAGATGGTTTTGTTAATTTGCAAAATTCTATTGTTATCAGATTTCACCATTGTCCAGGACAGATGAAGTCAACATGGTGTGGTCTTGAGAAGCACTTTTCAGGGCATTACAAAACCTGCTTTGTTTATCTTTCTCATATCCTTAAAAAACAGTTACATAGCAAGTCTTCAAAGCTGGGAATGAATAACCAAATCCTTCCATGGCAGTATAAGTCCAACTGTCATCATATTTAACAATGTATGACTTGTTGCTATTTTTTAAGTGCCACATACGGTTTCATTTTCTACTCATTTCAAAGCAATTTGTCAAGACATTGGTCATTATGGCTCACAAGATTTTCTTCTGTAGCCTTCATTCTCTCTTTTTTTTCTGGTGCCATAAATGAAACACACTCAGCCCTAATGACCAGGATGACTTTCCTCGATCATGTTATTGCCACTTTGGCACATTTATTGCGTTCACATGCACTAATGGATTAGTTGGGATATGTTAACAATTTATATATCATTTGCGATGGGAGAAACCCCAGAGAACTAACTTAGCCCTAAGGATTGAGTAGCTTTTAAGCAGTATAAATGAATTTAATGCTTTAGAAAGAGCTTGTGTAAATTATGAATATGACATGTATTACATTAAGCTGCATTAAGCACTAATACATCTTCATTACTGGAAAGCTGCCCACATTCCAAGGTTGAAGTAGCTGCCAGATTCACCCAATGTGACATTTCCCTACCTCCCGAGTCATCGCTGATTTGGGGGCAAATAATGTCACATTCAGATCTCACCAATGAATCATGCTGTGCAGGTTTAATATTCTACAGAAATCAACAAAAATGAACCTTGCCTTTTAATTTTTGCATTTTTTTACATTCTCAATCAATCATAACATATATTTAATTGTTTATTGGGCACAAAAAGTGGGAAATGTCACATTCCAGATTACCCTTGATACAAGTTTTTACGTCTATTTGAAACATATTAATCTTTCCACTTAGATATCAATTAATAATTTATTTTCCCCCCCTTTCCTGAGTGCTGCCATCTTATTGCCATCTTATATTTTACATTTTGTTCCTTTTTTTCTGTCTAATTTTATATAAAATCATCACTATATTGTGTTTTCATTGCATTTATTTATTTTAATTTAATTTTTTTACGTAGCCACCGATCCCTGCATGATTGCATAAATCTATATTTTTCTGCATGCTAGCCAGAAGACTGGCACAAATGGTTGAAAGCAGGATCCAGTCTCAAATTCTGCATTAAAGATATAATTCTCCCAAGTCCAGCATAATGCAAAGTGGACCCCAGTATACATGCCAGTATACATGATCTTATTGTGAAGGGCATTTGCACAGGCAGCATGGACAGGTTATTTGACATTGCTGTCTATAACATGTTGCACTAACCGAAGCTAAGTAAATACTTTTGACATAATAAATCACATTTAATTGTATTAACATGTGTCTAGTGTTATATTATATATATATATATATATATATTGTGGGATCTGAACTAGTTTCCTGATGTAAAGTATATTCAGCTTACATGTGGGAAACATATATTGTCATATAATAGTAGCAGTGCCACTGAAAAACTTAAGGCAGACTTAAAATAATCACGTTATTTAAAAAGAATAAAGACACTCTGTAATGACAAATAACAATATTATGAATTATCAAATGTCCCGTTGAAGTTGCGGGTCCATAGGTTGAGATATGCTCATGGAAAATTACCCAGCTTGATTGACTATTGGAATGGATAAAGTCTAGGGTACCGTGAAACTAAATGAAACTAAAAATGTTTTGTAAATAGCCAATTCTAATTCTTATTTTTAATTGTCAGTTTTATTTTCCTTCATCATACAACAGAGTTATAAATAGAGTTATCTTATGTGCTATGCAGCAAGGACAGTCTGTGGAGCATTATGGGGAAATTATGGGTTGATCTATTCCACAATTTTTTCACGTGTGAGGTGGCTATGACTAAAAAGTTTTTAATGGCTCTAGTAGGCCTCATCCAATGCATTTAGGTGGGGCCATTAAATAATTTCTCTAGAAAGGCTGATGTAGTCCTGGGAGTACATCGGTTGTGTTTATCTAAGATAATTTTATAGGTGCTTGAGTGTTATAGCAATCTGATAATTGGTTTAATACATAACTTGCTGCTGGACGTTTAAGCAGCAGTTATTAATGTTAATGATGCATTTTTCAATTTACAGACAAAACTGATTTGCTTATTTTGTTGGGTTTTTTTTAGCTATTTTTGCCAGCTAACTGTGAGATAACTGTGCTATGTTGTTGGAATGCAGATATGAATCTTGAGACAGACCATTATAATAGTGCACATTTGGCTCTTTATCATACATAATCACAACAAGCATCAAAGATGAATGGCAAAATTGAAGTTTGTTTCCATTAATGTTAATGGGTTAAACACTCTGCATAAAAGATGACTAGCTTTGGAGGTAGCCCAGAAATTGAAAGCACAGATTGTGAAACACATAATGCTAGAGATAATGCCCCAACATTTTATAATTATATACTTATGTCTGCTCAAAGACATCATTTTATGAGCATCTTTCCAGGATATGTGTTTATACATTATTTCTACATTTATTGCTATAATTATCAACTCATCTGAAAATCCAGTAGCCTTTGCAAGAGTTCCCTATCGAGCTGTTTAAGCATAAAGGGGGCATGACCAGTCCTGTGGGCAGCAATAATGCAAATACAGGGGACTTGCTTGTGGGCTCAGATGGCCAACACTTGACTGGTCAGGATTTGTAAGAGGATAAAGAGGATGGCTAGTAGGATGCTACTTCTTTTCATTCAAGTTTCAAGCAAGTTATAGGTAATTGAAAAGAGTGATAGGGGGCTCGGTCCTTCCTGGGTGCCACTCATCAGGGGGTGCCACACTGGAATACGGAGGTCTTACTTTTCTTCTTCTGTGTTCTTTAGTCTGACTATGTCTGCTACTCCCTGGTATCAGCTCCAGTGAACCGGCCTCCTGGAGTACTTTCCTGTGCGGAGGCTCTGCCCTCTTCATGAAGCGATCCGTGAGGCCTGGTGGAGCTGATGTCAGGGAGAAACTGACAAAGAAAGAAGAAGATCCAAGAGAAGAAGTGGAGCTGCGGGAAAGGAGACAGTCACACAGTAGGGGTCAGTGGAGTGGTTAGGGAGACATTGAGAAAGAGAGAATGTGAGTGTGTGAGAGTGGGAAAGTGTGGGTATTTTTATATTTTAAGTGTGCCTCGGGGGTGCCAAATAAAGGATCCTCCTCTGGTGCCAAATACTCTAGGAACACCTTATTGGCTGAAATGTGGCTGGCTGTGAAGAGCAGATGTTGGCTGGCTCCAGGAGCAATTGGGGATCATCATGGATGACCTTTCAAGCAACCAGACTGCTGCTGTGCTCAATAGGGCTTTAAGGTCCAGGCCTATTTGCCAGAGCCCGGAAGCAAGGCCTTCTTCACAGCGATGGATCTGGTCAACTTAGGGGCCATCTGGGACTGAGATGAGAGGTTGCTTCTCCCTCAAGAACCTCAGACAACCAGGAACAGGCCTGCACCAGCAGATCGCTATTTTTTGCCTACCAGGAGTGCCATTCAGTGTACGCGTGTCCGAGTCTTCAGCACAGCTGTGTGGACGAAGCCTGAACGACATTCTGGAATTCTCCAGTGTGGCCTCCTCTCCGTATGTGGGATGTACTCAGTATCCAGAACATCCACAGCCGGGCCTGCTCCCAAATGGCAGATCATCTTCAGGGGAATTCATCCACCCCTACTTCTGTAGGCCTGGCAACCGATTTGGTCTGTACAGTCTCTTGGGAGACCTGTGATGCAGATTTAAAAACATTGAACTGCTATCCTTCTCACACACTCTTTTCAACATCTTTATTGTTTAGGTGTTTAGAGGGCAGGCTTTTACCTCATCGCCCTGGGGTTAGCCATCCCGATCGCGGGACGCAGGGGTATGTTTGCCTAGTTTAGTGGCAGAAGGTGGCAGTCAAGTCGGAGCAGGTAGCCAAAGGGACCAAATGTCAGACCTGCTGATGGTTGTTTGTGATTTATTGCAAAGGTGTGAGGATAGGTTTTGGCATTCAGCGGGACAGGCTAATCTGTGCTTATTTGGAAGCAGGTCGGGGTTCCCACGTGGGGCAGGTGACGAGTGTCATAGGAGAAAACGCACCTGATAAACGTTCTGCATTATTTTTTTATTTGGGGAGGCCCATAGAACTTATGGGGGCATGGCTTGGCTTTGCTATGATAAACAGTTCAGGCAACGAAACGCTGTACATCCTAAAATAAGGTGGGATCACAAGGACAATATTCTTTTTGTTGGCGCCAGCTTATTTGATATTGTTGAATGAGATTCATGCCATGACTCGTTTTGGGGTGCCACTGGCTCTGGAAAAGACAGAAGGCTCAAATCTTGGGCATCAAAATCGATTACAAAATGATGGTTTGCTGGTTATAGGAGCATAAATTGTGGGTGTGGGTCGCAAAAAGGGCACTTTACACCAGCTGCAATCATTTGATTCAAAGGCCAACAAATTGGGCAAGTGTATGAAATGTACTCTGTTTTCCCTTGAAAAAGCAGTGTTGTGTCCTGTTTTTTGCCTTAGAGGGTTTGTTGCTTGTTCATAGGGGCGGGGGCTGAATTGTTGTTTGGCGAGACTTTGTATCGTTTGTACTGGAAGTTAATTCATACAACTCCCATTTGTTTCACATTGGAGCTGCCACTGAGGTGGCCCATGGGGGTTTGTAAAGATGCACATAGTTTATTGACAGCTAAGGCTTTATGGGCAGTAAGTTGGGTTATTGCTTGTTGGGGTCTCATTCTGGGTGGTAGGATACCACCAGGTTTGGTTTAAAAAAAAAGAAAAGTATAATTAGAAAAGCAAAGCATAGACATCCTTTTTTTAAAAAAATGTTGGTTGCTGTAATCAGGAGTTTTTCCTCTCAGTTTCATCTATATAGCATATAGGGGGGGTTGAGATATGTTCGGGGGTATAAGCCTTTTTTCTCTATCTTTTCCTTTTGTTTTGCACCCCAGGGTGTACTAAAACCACTCCGGAGAGGAGTCACAAACGCCATAGCGAAATTTTGACAAGAGGGTCTAGAGAGGTATTGAATTCAACCATGCAACTCAATGGAGGCCTAATCACAATGTGATTAGTAAAATACATTTAAAAAAAGTAAAAAAATAAATAACAATGTGGCAATATGTAAAAATAACCCCTCACTGATGTCACCATCAGAGGAACCATCCAGTTCCAACAAAGTGTAAAAAAAAGGAAACAAACAAAATTTTTAAAAAATATATATATAAAAGTTTATTTTTATGAGCAAGTCCTAAAATTACCGCTAAATCTCCACAAAAATCCTTGCATGGTAAGAGTTAAAAATGTATGATTTGATGGGGTAAATCGAATTGGCTGGATTCAGAGATGCCCCAATAGGACATGGGCACAGACTGACCAAACTGCACACACACAAATGCCAAATGTAGCCTTTTACTCCTCAAACAACCTGACAAACCAATCAATGGGTGGTATCACTGTACAGGAGATGTTGCTGAACTCATATTGGGGTGTTGTTTGATTGTGACATATACCAGGAGCTGTAAATGCATACCTAAAGTACAATGTGTGAGAAAAATAAATGCAAAACAATTACTACCACAAACTTTGACAACAGCTGGTAGTAGAAGTAGTGGATTGAAAGAGTTAAAATAACTACAATTTGAAATACCTTGGGTTGTCTAGTTTTTAAATGCAAATGGTTTTATGGGGGTAAATTGATCGGACCGGCTTCAAATATATCCCAAATAGCACATGGGTGCAGTATGACCATATTTGAAATGGTTTTGAAATAGCAATATTCAGCTTGTACTCATTGCCCTATAACTTCCAAAAAGAAGCAAAAAACATAAAAACATTGGGTACTTTTAAACTAAGGACACATATTATTCTGTTAATCTGTTTAGCAGGTTTTTTCATTAGCTTTTGTAGATGACCAAAAGATTTTTCAAATAAAAGCCAGACAAATTTTTCACCATATTTTATATTTTTTATAGTAAATTATGTTTTGATCAAAGTAATGGTATCTAAAGAAAGCCCTTCTTTTCCTGAAAAGAAAATTATAGCTAAACACGAGCACTGAAGAAATGTTAAAACAGCCATTGTCACGAAGGGTATATAAAATAACTAAACGCAGTGGAAAAGAATAATGCCCGAGATATTGTCAAGCTTCAATTCACCAATTAAAATGATGAAAGACATGTAACTTAACTTTAAATACCGCCAAAATATCTTAAGGTCTCAATGAGGTAAAGCCACTGTTGAATGACATAGCAGCAAACAAACAAAAAAAATGGGGAAAGAAAGTGTTATCTGACATCAGCAGGACCTCGCACCCGCATCCCGCAAGGGGAGGCTCTGATATGGTATGTACACAAGGGGGGGAAAAACACGTATGCTTATTATATATTGCATTGCTTTTTACTAGGGAAATTCTCTATGGAGAATGATCTGTGAGTACTTGTTTATAACAGACATTCTGGAACTGCAAAAGCCAGTGCGTATTAAAATGTTAAATAACGGAATTAAGAACTGAAGCAGGCCTGAATGATGGTGTGAGGGATGATCATTAAATATATGTAGCCGTTATTAGTTTTAGGACAGGAAGCCTTATTGCATATAGTAATAGTTAGGCTTCAATAAAAGTTTATATCCAAGCACAGTAGAATAGACTAGAATAGTGTAGGTAGCAGGTTAGGTATGCTGGGCTGGTAAATCCAATAGTCTCCAGTTGGCAGCATTAAGTAAAGGCTGCCTCATAGCATCTCAATAATTTTAAGGTAAATTCAAGTGCTTAGTGTGTGTTGTATTTCACAGCCCAGTTAGGATTTTCAGGGCTCCTTGAGAGCATGGGAATTTGTTCACCAGGATAGGTGTGTTTGGGCTCTAGAGCTTAGATAGCCCATGATTCAACACTAATAAAGGGACTGGTTGATTGGACATTGCCAAATATACCCAGACACACAAATCCAGGCAGACACACAAACCCATACACAAACATACCCAGACAGACACATATAATGCACTTTGCTGTTAGGCTACTCCCATGGGTTAATGAGTGCAAGCGACTCAGCTCAACCCGACTTTCTTCTTGAAACTTGGGGCATAAAGAGGTAAGTCCCAAATCCCTACTTGTGAAGCATGCTATCAGCTTCCTTGTTGCCCCTGAATCCCCATGGTTTGAACAAGAATCGTGGGATGTTATAAAGTAGAGAGCTTCACGGACTTCAGACCTCTTTGGATAAACTTGCCACAAACTTTCCCTCCCCCCCTTTTTTTCTTTGTGGCTTTGCCAACCTCAATAGTCTCAGGGACCCCAGTCAGTCACCAGGATCGTATCAGTTAGCAATTTTAAGCTTACAAGTTTGATCAGTTGCTTCATATATTTTATAACATTTTCACAGTTTCGAATAACACTGTGGCCTTTTATCTCTATGCAAATGTGTCTTTATTTTAATATAATTTAATGGCCATATTGACATTGCGCCCATCTTTAGTATATGCAATGAAAAACGATTATTACCTCTTTCTAAACAATGTCATTTGTTAGACTACATATTAAACATGTAGTACAGTTTAATTGATAAAAATACATCATGGAGGTAGAAACTAATTAAGACAGACTTTCCAGATTGGCTTATTTTGTGTGGTAAAAATGAAAAGATGATGATATGATTATCGTCCAAAAGAATATTTAAGGACCGTTGAAAAAAAATTTGTCTGAATATCATTTTATTAATAAGACTTTACAAGACAACACAGGATCACATGCATGCAGGTTTGAGGAAAGGAGACCATATGTTAAGCAATAAAAAAGTTTTTCAATGGGGGTAGTTCAGATGTGAAATGAGCAGATGATGATGATCAGATTGAATGAAAGTGATGGATCAGTTAATATTTTCAAAAGAAGTTGGAAGCCTTTCTGCCAAGTGGAATTACCTTTGGAGTATAGAATTTGTTTTAATCCCTTTAGGCCAATATTGGATATTGGATGTCAACAGGCATGGGTGTTGAACTTGATTTTGATTTTGTGTCGTTCTTTCAGTCCTTATCTACACTGACCATATTTGCTGTCCTTTATATTTTGAAAACTTTACTACTAAGTTTTGAAAAATGATTTTCTGTATTTCACTCTCTCAAATATATCCTACCACTGAACTTAAAGCTTGCATTCTTCAGATTGATTTGACCCCTGCATTCCAAATGGTTGAGTTAAAACATAAGAAGCATACATCAAAGCTTTGTAAATACTCTGACTAAAGTTTTTGGATGCTTCTGGCAAACTGAATCATCTCTCCATGAAGAACACCCAAGTATTTAAAAAGAAATGTATAGGTTTAACTATCCCTGTGTTTCTTTTTTTGGGTAGCTTCAAGCTGAGTATTTTATTTTTCTTTGCAATGCTTATGCCGCCGGACCTCTCATCCAGGAGCTAAAGGGACATAGAGTAATGCAGAACTAGGATGCTCACTGCTACAAGTTTATTTATAGTGTGGGACTGATGCAGCTTATGTGGAATCGCTACTTCTGAAGGTTCCAAATGTTTCAGTATCAGTTGCACTTCAGACATACCCTTTAGGAATCCAGGAATAAGGAGACACCAGGAGAAAGTGTGATACTGTTCAAAGAAAATGCACTGTATTTGTATCTATCTATCTATCTATCTATCTATCTATCTATCTATCTATCTATCTATCTATCTATCTATCTATCTATCTATCTATCTATCTACAAAGATAAAGTTCAGTATGCCTCCTTCATCAACCCAGTGGGATGGTGAGGGTTAATAGTATTTAAATGTGAATAAACTTTAAAAGCCTACCTACACCTCAACCATTAAGTCCCTCCAATAGAGAGGGATGAGGTCTACGGAAAGCGCCATGCAGGGGTTACATTAATGGTTTGCAGGATAAAAATTATCAGTAAATACTGAGGGATTTCAATATGTATAGGTTTTATGGGCAACGAGACAGAGAGAGGATGTGATAGAAACGTCTAAATACATAAAAGGATTTTATGAATAGGAGTGAAGTTTATTTTAAAGGAGAAGAAATGTCAAGAGGTCATACTCTAAAAACTACATGATTACGGCAGGTGGTAGGTAATGCCTACAATGGCCTACAATGGGAAGCAACTGGAGCTCATACTCTCATCATCCACAAGCGTGAGGTCCTTACAGCATGAAGCCTCTTGATCTGACGACTGCAAAACAAAAGTCTCTTGTGGCGAGTAAGCAGCGTTCAGGCCTTGCAACCAGGAACCAGGAACCGTAGTAATAGTACCTCTCTTGCTTACCTTGTGAAGACCTGTCTCCACTGCAGCTCGCACTGCCTATCTACCATGCAGTCAACTGCACCCACCTCAGGACACCTAGTGTAACCCCCCTAATGGCCCTGCAGCCTCCCAGCAGAAGTGGTATTAACCTCCACAGTAATGGAATATAAATATACATGGGATAGACATATGGCTATCCTGAACCTTGAACAAGACCAATAATCAATTAATGTTTGAATCCTGTGCAGGAAAACTATCAGACTAGATGGGCTGAATGGTTTGAGGATGTTGCAGGGTTGCATACATTAGTTCTGTTTAGGCTTCAAGCTTCCTATGGGTGTTTCATTTTAAATCATTCCTACTGTTCAAGAGAAGGGGTGAGAGGGCAATATAAATGGGATCCATACCCTCTGGAACGATTAATTATTTTTTATTACTCTCTACCTTACTGCACACCTTATAGGTAAAGATGGGAGGGCAACTTCATTGCAAGCCTCCTCTTAGTAGAGAGGGGGTTCAAGGAACCCCTTTTCCCCCCATAGTTTTAAAATAATTATTTTTGTGATGTAACTGAAATCTATGTCAATTGTGAAGGGCTAAAACATTTCAGAGGTTTATTATGACTTATAAGTATGACTTATTATGACATAGAAGTAAAACTAGTTTGGTTTTAATAGCAAGCTAAACAAAAAAAAAGTGGTTTTGTCCTTTACTTTGGCAAATGTTGTACTTATTTTTCTTTATTACACCCTTGGGATTTGGTATTTACAAAAGACCACTGCATTTGTTATGTTTGCTTAGATCTCATACTCTATGTGATGATAGACGCCCTGACCAAGCTTTCCCTTAAAGGAGCTTAAAGGAGCTATCCTTGTGTGACAATACTGAAAATCTGCACCACCACTACTTTTTTGTAGAATAGGCTCGTAATAGGGCACTTCAACAGTACGAACGATCACTTAGTGCTGTCTCTGTTTAGTACTTGTGTATGAAAAAAATACTAGCCATACTAACATACACGTTTATAAACATGAATGACTAAAAAGCATCATTTTGCTCTAAAATTTTAAATATTTTCATACCAAACTGTACTATTTCAAAAACTCAGGAATACTAAAAGCCTAACTTTGAGCAGCAGTATTAAGCTTGGCAAGTGTTGCAGGTATTATGAGCTCTGGCTTCCTGAAGCAGAAAGCTGAAAATTGTTTAACTTTTATGCTAAATGAAGCCTGTAGCAAGGGTATACACATTTGACAAATAGATTAGAAATAGGATAAAACAGCAAGAGACGGATACATTGAACCAGGAAAATATGCCAACTGAACAATGTCCATGTTTTTTTTTTTTTATAAAATCATTACAGTCAAGAACCTTTTTTTAATCATTTAGCTATCCCTAGATTTGCCAGTAGTTGTATCTGGTACCAAGGAATAGATTGCAAGTAGCTAAATAATGATATTAATAATAAGCTATATTTATTTTTTATAGAAATGACCCAATGTTATGTTGTTTTGTTTTATTTTAGACAAAATTAACAAATATCATGGCTGAAAAGTAGTGTTTCACAAAGCAGACAGGGAACGTTGTGTAACCAGGCTGCTGCAGGTGTGGGTTCCTAGCCCGGCCATTAATGGCTTAAACAAAGACAAAAGGAAGGGACCTAACAACTTAGTCTCGAAAGCTTGCAATTAAACTCTCAGCCAATAAATGGTATCATTTTAACTATACTTTTTCGCCTGGACGTATAAAGGATTCGTGGTAAATTCTTTGTTAAATGCCTGGAAACTAGAATTTAGCCGTAGCACAAGGCTGCCAGAATAAACTTTGATTCATTTCTATTGTATGCTACTGTGATGTCTAGTCTTAAGAATGAAAAGAGAACATCCAGTCATATCCAATTTCTAAGTAACTTACAATTCAATGGTAATTGGAAGAAGATAGGGTGACTCAAAGCAAAACATTAATCATTTCATTTCTAAGTGCACAGCTTGAGTGGCTGTCCAATGAATATTTTGCATGTATTTAATGAAGGGCACAGCAGTTTTTTACCATAAAATAAAATCCTGACTAGCAGAACTTGGCGTGCAACCTTCAAAGATCCTGGGGATCACTGAGGTGCATATATTTATTTTTTATTGTATTATATTTTTTTATTTCAATTTTTAAATATATATTTATTGTTTTGAAGAGGGAACATTTCTTGTCACTGATCCCCACTGCAGTTGTTCTCAAAGGAGGGACATCATCGCCATTGATGCCAGCAGGCTCTGTTCAGGCATTCAGTGTTATTAAAGTGTCCCTGGCCCTTGGTCTGAGTGTCATTCAATTTCCTTCAGTGCAGAGGAGAAAGGGGAAGCTCCTGGTTGTCTAATAATCTCCTAAATTTTAGCAAGAACAAATCCTGTTCTTTATGAAGAGCCAACATTGCAAAGTTTATCCAGCAAGAGGGCTAAGCTGTCCCTGCATAGTGCATAATTCAGTGAGTGAGGAGCCTTTGATCCCTGATCTATTTATGGATTACACACATACCCTGGAGTTCACTAGGTTTGACTTGAAGTCCAGGTAAAATGCTGCTTCCTTGGTTCTCCATGTCACCTTTCTCTTCCTCTGGGCAGGGAAAGCGGTGTTTCTCCAAACCCACTGGCAAGTCTGTGTGACTAGCCTCTTTGCACAGCTAGACCCATCTATATGACCAGATAGTCTAACTCCCTTGTGAAACCACTCCTCAGAAAAGGAAGAGGTCATGGTAGCCTGCTCTGAGAATTTCTCAATGTATGATTATACAAGACTAGCCAAGCTCTTTATGCAGTAGAACCTGGGCTTCATAATGTTTAGTGATGTCAACGAGCTGAAACCACAGCTCTCCTGTAAAGTCATTAACTTGCATAATGCATAGACCCCAATGTTGGCTAAATCAGTGTTTTTAATGCTTTGACTTCCAACAGTGGCTCAATATTTTTCACTTCTAGGAAGTATTAATTTCCAATAAAACATATTTTAGAATAAAGCATGATTTTGAAACCTTTAAAGTTCTATCCCTAACCCTTTCCCTTATATTTTGCTTATTTTCCTTGTTTATTGTTTAACTAACTCTTCTAAATTAATCTATCTAAGGCTCCACTTACTTTAAAACCATTATGTGTATAGTTCAAATAGTGTGAAAAAAAATTCCTTATATTGTTCTCATGATTTAAGCATTAACATCAGGATAATATCGGTGGTGGGTGAGCCTTGCATAAGTCCATCCAGACATACAGAAAAGCCTAGCATGTGCTTGAAATGACAAGTGTATGAAATGTGAAAGAGGAAGAGGTGTTTAAGCTGGTATAACTCCAAGTTGTAGTCCTCCCCTTCATGTGCTCCCAGATTTCGCCACTGCGTGTCTCTGGGTCACTAAAGGAAAACTCTGGGTGACAAGAGCGGTGTTGTGGCACACCCCACTCGTTGCCCACTTACTCATTAAGAATAGCATGTGGACCCCCAACCTGTATCCCATAAGAGGGGCTCCAGGTAGCTGGAGCCAGAAAGTCCCCAGGTATGCATATGCTTTATGAATACAAATATCATGACTGCATAACAGAACACATGCTTGTTTTCTTTAACAAATCAGTAGTCATTACCAATTAAAAAGGGAGATTTAGACAAAAAAATATAAAGTATACTTGTTTTTTTCCATTAAACAACAGTACAAAAATGCTAATTCCACAGTAGTCCATACACTTGTTTGAAAATATTTACAAAACCATGTTTTGGGCATGACCATACATTTTACTTCATCTGCAAAGGGATAAGATTGAATTCAGCATTGAAAATAATATGGCTAACAGATGTTAGATTTTAAGCACCTGCTAAGAAAAAAACAGAATCTTTATGACTATGGCCTTTGCGTGTCTTGATGGGATTTTATTTTCCAGGGAGTTCCTTGCTGTGACCCAGCAGTATCTGCTATACAATCATTTGTGCAGTCAGTGTCTGTGGTAGGTCTTGGATGCGTCATCCAATGTCAGTGCCAGGACGCTTTGATGGCTTTGCCAAGCTACGGTTGGCTAAAGTAAAAATAAAATGCAGTAGATATTACCCTTTTAAGTACAGGTCAGTCAAAATAAAGATGTGAAAACACTAAAGAATATTTGAAATATAAAGACTGCCACACTGATATTGGGGAGCTGATGAGTAAAACTTTATATTTAAAGTTCCTTTATTTTCTATTTCTGTATTTTATTTCCATTCAGTGAGATACATGAGCATTTAAAATGTTAATTCTTCTCTATGTTTACATCATACATACCAACAGCCCTTAACATTTTGAGTCTTTGGGGTCCAAAAATATTTTCCTCTCAGAAGATGAAAATCTGAAGTGACCGATGCGGCCGCACGATGCTGGGCAAAACCGCGTGTGGCAAAACCGTGCAGCGACCACTATCGCAGTAGTGTCACGTGAATTTACATCACGTCACATGACCCTGTTCCGTTCCTGCCCCTGCAGAAGTCTGCAAGCGGCACAGAGAGATCAGCAGTGCAGATAAGGGGGTGGGAGAGGGTGTATGAACGAGTATGCGTGTTTGAGGGAATTAATGAATATCTGTGAATGAATGAGTATTAGTGAATGAGTGAATGAATGAGTATCCGTGAATGAATAAATGAGTATCTGTGAATGAGTGAGTATCTGTAAATGAGTACATGAATGAGTGAATGAACGTTTGTGAATGAGTAAATGAATTAATATGGATGCGATAGCATGGATTTGTAAGTGGGGGGCATGGCACAGGGAGGCTGTTTGAGGCTAGGATACCACAGGCAGGCTGTTTGAGGCTAGGATGCCACAGGCAGGTTGTCAAAGATGGCAAGTCCTATGCTTGGGCAGGTCCTGTGGATGGAACCTGGGTGCCAGGACTGACATGATATTAAAGGGGGGCAATATGCAAGGGTGTGGAGGCATTCATTCACAAAGGGGTGCTGGCTGGGGGCATCACTTAAATCAATATTAAAGGGGGTGGTGGGATAAATATACAATGTGGGACTAGCTGGGGCCAATAATAAGGGTGTGGGGGCATTAGGGTGACTACATTGGCCAGGTTTTCCAGGACACATATAACTTTTACATATTGCTGACCAGCCCAAATGCTGCCCTGCAGAATGGGAATGTATAGACTAATGGAAGGAACCAACTAGTCAGATAAACATACCCCACACTACAGGGCAGCATTTTATGTGGGATGGCGGCATCAATACACAAGGGGGGCAGCTGGGGCCATTACATAAATCAATACTAAAGGGAGGGGCAGGCTGGGGCATAAATACACATAGTGCTGGCTGGGGGCGATGCACAAGGTGGCAAAAACACAAAGCAGTGTGGAAAATATATTATTTTTGTAGCTTAGCCCATCCAGATGTGGGTATTAGTGTGGCAGAGCCTGTCCTGGTGTGTGTGTGTTTGGGTGTCGGCGTGGTAGAGCGTTTCCTGGTATGTGTCTGGGTGTCGGTGTGGCAGAGCCTGTCCTGGTGTGTGTGTGTTTGGGAGTCGATGTGGCAGAGCCTGTCCTGGTGTGTGTGTGTTTGGGTGTCGGTGTGGCAGAGCCTGTCCTGTGTGTTTGGTGTCATAAAAAGGCTCACCAAAATCCTCAGCACTAGGCCCATGATGCTCTTAATCCGGCCCTAGTTATAATTGGGTGACAATTTTACACCCTCTCTCACACTCCCTCAATGTCTCCCTACATTCTCTGTCAACTGGTTCCGTTTCCCAGTCTCCTTTTCAGCAGCTCCGCTTCTCCCCGCTGTCTCCTGCAGTATCCTATATAATTCTAGTTCACGTATTCTTTTTAAATGTAGGATTCTGCTGCCTATTCAGTTTTTTATGCATTTATACGGTATTTGATCTTATAAAAAAAGAATAATTTTTGGTATCACATTGGAAAAAAAATGTAAATTTTGATTAGCAACATTTCAGGTTATTTAGTATATAGCAGGCAAGTCTAGTGTAGGTTTTTAACTACCTTCCTCAGGTAGATGAGACGTGAACAGCCAAACAAAATAATAATAATTGGCACCATTTTCCTATAGTTATCTGAACGTGTTGCCTTTTTAACTAAATACACAGAAACTGCTCACAATGCCCTATAAAAGCCTAATTTTTAAAAATCTGCATTCAGAAAGAAGACTTTACCCTGCGGTTTTCTTTTCAATAAAATTACTTTTAACATAAACACAGCTTTTCATTTCGAACACTAAAATTCAACATTAGCGCTATCTTACAGTGACAGACTCCCCATCATCCAAATTACTGGACAAATTAAACCTTTGTTCAACTACAATTGGCATGTCACCAAGTTTTACAGCTAATGGTCTATTTATTAGATGACTGATGGTGTCAAGGGTTATCTGATAGCTCATCCTGCCAACCGGACTATAAATATTTTAATGGTGCCTGGTTGCATTATTTGCAACCAAATTACCCCTTTTGTTTCTCTACAACATCAGAAGATATACAGTACTTATTGTAAATGTTGAGTTAATGTTATTGGTGCAAATGGAACACATGTTATTGCATGCCAAAATAGTATAATTTAACGTGTTTGCTTGTTTGCTTGATGGGCAAGTGTATTTTGTATCCCAAAAACCAAAGCTGTTTTGGCATTTTTGTTCATTCAACCATAATTTTTCTCTATATAATTTATTGTACCTCAATAAAATATATATTGTTTTTATAGCATGGGTATGGCTTTTTTACCCCATAGTTAGTAAGTAAGTATGAATAAAATATTAAACATTGGTTAATATTTAATTAGAAGAAAATTATCCCATAATTTATTATTATTATTATCTTTTATTTATATAGCGCCAACAATTTACGCAGCGCTTAATACAATACATATATTGAAGGGGTATGACAGGAGAATTGACAGACTAAGACAAACCGATACATTAGGTGGAGAGAGCCCTGCTCGCAAATTTACAATCTTGAGGGAATGGGGTGACAAACATAAGGCACAGAGAAAGGGTGAGAGGTAGTGTGGTGGTTGTTAATTTACTTTATTTGAAAACCACATTTTTAGGGAATTATAGGATTATTGTAGTCTGGCATTTTCAGATATTCAGTTGCTGTAATCAATTAGGCTACCTCCAAATGCAACTAAAGTGTGTGATTTGGGAAAACAGACTACATAAATAAATACAAAACCTTCTTTTAGTAGCTTTCGTATATTTAAAAAAATAACCTATAGAGATAAATTTAAATGAAAAAAAATTTTTTTTTAAAAGAAAAATTATTTAAGATGAAAACATGGTTGGATGAGTTTGGTGCTGAAGAACTTGACTGTGTCGCACAGAGCCCTGACCTCAACCCCATCGAACAACTTTGGGATAAACTGGAATGGAGATTTCAAACCAGGCCTTCTCATCCAACATCAGTGCCCATTGCCCATTTACGCTAGAAGCCAAAAAAATCAGTCCATCTGCCATGCCTGCCAAGGCCCAGTGATGGGAGTGAGGAGTAATGTATGATAGGTGCTTATTATGGGTGTGACGTGTGATGGCTGGGTGTGATAAGAGTGAGTTGTGATGCGTGGTAGCTAGGTGTTATGCGTAGATGTCCCCCGCCGGCCCCGCAAGACCGCGTGGAGTCTGCACCGGTAAGTCTGGTGGGGGGGGGACATCTTGGGGACAGAGTGGCAGCATATCTTGGGGGGGGGTAGAGTGGCAGCATATCTGGGGGAGGTAGAGTGGCAGCATATCTCGGGGGGGTAGAGTTGCAGCATATCGCGGGGGGGGTAGAGTGGCGGCATATCTCGGGGGGGTAGAGTGGCAGCATATCTCGGGGGGTAGAGTGGCAGCATATCTTGGAGGGGGGATAGAGTGGCAGCATATCTCGAGGGGGTCATATCTTCGGGACAGAGTGGCAGCATATCTCGGGGGCGCAGAAATTTTTTTCTTTAAAAAAGCACCTAACTTTTAGGGTGTGGCCTATATTCGGGTGCGGCCTATATCTGAGCCAATACGGTATTTAGTTGCTCTATACCTGCAATGCTATGTGTCCATGTGTTATTTATTAATATCTGCAAATACAGGGTTTGCATGTCTTATTGAGTTGATCTATATCTGTAATGCTGTGTTTCCATGTGTTGTTTATTTAATCTATGCCTGAACTACATGAGAGAGGAAAAGAGAAGTGTGGTTCAGTGAAGGAGAGGACAAAGACACTTGGGGGTGATGAGTGGGGAGCGGCACGGGACATCTGAACACCTAAGGCTGACCCTGTATGGGACTTGCAAGCCCGCTTCGGGTCACTTGCCGGACCTGCACCATTAATTTTTTATGCGATCGGCATAGTATTGTGCTCCTCCCCTGCTCTGCTCATGTGGCGTGAGGACGTCTCACGAGGAGTCATACTAGAGTTAGAAAGAGGGAAGAACTGACTCTGACAGTCTCCTCCTAATCTTTAGACACAGTGCGGCAAGTACTTTTGTGTTTTGGTGTTGGGGTAGAGTGCGTAATTGCATGCTAGAGAGGGCATGGGGCTGAAGCAAATGCTTGCCCAGGGTCCAATCAATATTAAAGATGGCCATCGGTGCACACCAAGATGTAATTATGTTAGGGATAGTGTGTATTGAATTTTGAGCTAGAAACATAGAATATGGCACCAAATAAAAACTATTTGGCCCATCTACTCTGCCTGTTTTTCCTTAAATCTTAATCCATAATCAGTTCTTGGTCTTGTCTAAGATTTAGGATAGCCACATGCCTATTCCATGCATGTTTATTTTTTTTGTACTGTACAGCTCACACATAAAAATGTTATTCAACATAGATTGTGAAATGGCAACTGGTTGTGTGTGTGTGTGTGTACCCTCCTGTGCAGCATTGGCTCTAAATTATTGGGAATAATAGACTGTATTCAAACCCCAACAACTTGAGGCCACTGTTTCTCCAGAGTATATAAACATGCTCACAACTACCAGCCATTTTTGGAATCTGTTACCATCAATCGTGGATTGGATTACTTCTTTTCACGAAGTAAGTGTCTGGCAATTTTATTATTATCTTTTTGGAGTTGCCTCTATCTCTCCGTCAAAAAATTGGACTGAGCTGTGTCTTTAACCATTTTTGACAGGATAAAGAAAAGAAACATGCATGTTCACTTTTTCTGACTACATTAACCTCTGCAACTTCTGCTGGGAGGCTGAAGTATCTGCCGCCCTCTCAGTAAAGTACAAATAAAGGAAATATTATCATTAATTAAACCTTAAACTATCTAGCAATATATTCCACTGTGTGTTGTCTGATTTCAGTTATCACTTTCTGCTTACAGCAATTCTGCCTGATGTCTGTAACCACATCTGCAAAAGCAAATTATCAGATGGAAGGCAAGGATGCATTACAGTGAATTTTTTATTTAAAATTCATTAAGTTCACTTGCGTTCCAGAGTCGTATGGTCTCCTGAGTGAAGAACTTACATAAGGTCACAAAAATAGCAGTTATTTTCCAAAAGAGTCAGTGAGGGGTAGCTGAGAAGTTTTGCCGATGGTGATTGGTTTAGAGCTTCACAAGCTGTGCTTCAGCTTAATCAAAACGGCGATCATTTTCAGCAGATTAAACCGCATCTCAGGTTTGCGGAAGTAGGAAGCAGGGGACCCAGAGGGAAAATAAAATATGCAGTGGCTTTATGTATAAAAATGTGATTTCAAGACATTTAGAGAACATATTAAAATTGTTAGGTTACACATTAGAGTCTAGAAATGAATTACATTGCTGTAAGCCATATAAAAAAATAATAAACTATGAACTCTTGTGCAGGGTACACTCTCCAGAATAACATCCATTAAAGAATGGAAAATCACCTTCTCCACCCACTTCCACTGTATACAGTATACCTCCCAATATTTCAGGGTTGGCTCACCAATAGCCAGCTCCAGTCCAGGGGTACTAATAGGAGCCCCTTTGTGGATGTGCAGAAAATGCTCCCATTGGTTTTAATGGAAGTTTTTTCCCTGCCAGTGATTGGCTTTAGGTCCTCCTGAAACTCCTAAAACCCATTGATATTTATTGTGTAACTGAGTAAGGCATTTAGAAGAAAACAGAACTTTATTTACAGAATTTGATTTGTAAATGTGTTTAAATACACATTGTGTTGTTTTATAAGGCTCTAGACCACTGTGATACAGAGTTCCCGTTTTTTAAGCGCAATACTGGGGCAGAAGAGGCAGACAATAGGTTACTGTAGTGCACAACTGCCAAGTTATCCGTAAAGAAAATTATCCTACAATTGCGCATCTGCCATCCCCATAAAGTCAGGGCCACCATTAAAGGGAAACAGTGTGAGAAATGCCAAGTTCCTGATGATGAAACTAGAGTGCTACTACTCTGGCCATCCAGTAGCACGCTGGTCGCCAAAATAACCCCTGAAACCAATGCTCCCAGAGGCATCCATGCACAATGACAACAACTCAGCAGGAACTGCTACGGATTGAATTAGCACTATCCTGTTAAACCTGGGGAGGAAGACGTCCTGGGGAGGAAGATCTGCCTGCATTGCCAGTATTACCCTTATATGTTGATGCACTGCTTGGACCCCTGCTGTGGCTAGAAATACAGAGCGAGAAAAAAAATGGACCCGCAAGTATTATCCTGAAAGCAAAATCGAGGCACCCTATCATTGAATGGATGGATGCACTTCCGCCACCCCAGCCCTGAGGGCAGACAACTTATCTATGGGAAGCCAGTACTCACTGCAACTGATCTCTACGGTTTTTGAGTTGATGTGAGTCAAATATGCTTTGCACCAAGTGTAAATGCGAGTTGGTAGTATTGAATGTGCATATGGATGTTTTATCACTTCAACTCACATAAAGCCAGCCTTTAATATCCTTTAAAAAGTAAAATATTCAAGTAATTTGGAGGAAAGGATCCTTGAATTATTAAATTGAATTTAACTGTAAAGATTAAGGGTAGGAGGTTAACTCTAAAGAGCAAACTGTGTGACGCTGAACTGTTCTAATCCAGTTTGCCTTTGAAATTTCAATATAAAAGAACGCTGACTTTGCATTGCTGCATTTGCTATACCTGTCGTTATGAGGTCTTAGACTGTGCTAAGAATGTTGACAAATGTAATCAATACAATAATGGATGAGGAACCAATGAAAGGATCTTGACTATAGGGCCACCGTGGAATCATTATGCTGCTACACTATCATTTTATCTTAGATTAAAGTCTAACTGAAGGGAAACTAGGATCAATACATCAACTTGGTTAACAAGCATATGATTTTTTTCCCATTGTAATTACATTAATAAATTTGTATGTGCACTTTATTTATAAATAACATAATATGTACATGTCAAAGAATTATATATATTTAATATATATATATTTATATATGTGTGTGTATGTGTGTGTTTGTGCGTGTGTACTGTTATATACACAACAAAGAAAGGAATGAGCTCACACCCATAAAATATTACTTAAAAGCACCTATCTGAGGCATAAGTATTGGGGATTTTGTCACACTATATGGCTATTTATTGCTTAGCTCACCACTACATCAAAGTACCACAATTGTAGCGACTCCTATCTAGACTGTAAGCTAGTTTGAGGAGGGCCCTCCTCACCTGTTGTCTCTGTTAGTCAATTTGTTATGTTACATACTACTTGTTATGTCCTGTTTACCCATAGTATAGCGCTACGGAATTTGATGGCGCTATATAAAACAATAAATAATAATAATAATAATCCTAACATGGTTGTATTGCTTACCATTGAGTTGAATCAGTGAGACTGTACTGCCTTTTCATATGTTTTATCTAAAGTTATTTTCATTTAAGAGCAATCTTTACACAGTTATTTTGAATAGTTTATTCAGCACTTAAACAGTACTTTGAATAATTCAGGTTAATTCCCTCCTTTGACTAATTGACCAATTATATATGTATTTTGTTCAATTGCTGATTATATTTAAATGTGCCTCCAGGATCGGACATATCAGCTTCTGATTAAGCACTTATGTGCGAAACGCGATAAGCATGTCCAGCTCTAACATTTATTTGCCTGTATACGTGAATAAAGAAGATTTTAACTACATGTTATGGCATCAATTGACTCTTAATCCACTGAGACCCTCCTGCAGTTTAAAGCCCTCTCTAGACAGCATCTGAATTCATATGCTTTTTAAGTTGTGTTTCCTTTTTTGTAGTTCTTGTGTATTCACTCACTCTCTCTCAATGTCTCCCTAACGTCTCCGCCAACTGATTCTGTGTCCCTGTCTCCCTTTCTGGCTCAGTCTCTTGTCTTGCCTCTTCTTGTTCTTCTCTTCTTCTGTCTTCTGTGTTCTTTCTTCTTTTTTTGGTCAGCTTCTCCCTACTATCTGCTGGATTATCCAGGCCTCCCAAAGTGCTTCCACAGAAAGGCACAGTCTCTGCGCAACTCTCTTTCCTGATTGGAGTAATTAGAGAAAGGCTGTCCATGGTTTCGCTACTTTGCAATGTAATCCAAGAGTCAAGAGTAATGGAAACCGTGTAGTACTTCCACAACAAGGGAGAGCCTCTCCCTCATTCCTCCAATGAGGGGGAGAGAGTGTGCACCGAGGCTGCACTGTATCGTGGAAGTACTAGACCAGATCCGTTTCTATACTTATCTCTTGCCATGGATCTGTCTGCATTATTCTGGCGTATTGAATATTTCCAATATTGAAAGGTCAGAGCCACGGCGCGGCCCACGAGGGCAGCCTCTTCCCATTCCTCCAATTAGGGGAGAGGGTATGTGTGCGCAAGCCCCACCATTTGCTGAAGTGCTCTGGGAGGCCAGGTTAAAAAAGCGGATATCGAGGCAGAGCAGACCAAGAAAGATGGCAGAATACAGAAGACAAAAGAACAAAAAGAGGCAAGATGAGAAGCGGAGCTGCGCAGAAGGAGACCGGGACACGGAAGCTGTTGGCAGAGAAGGTAGGGAGACATTGAGAGAGAGTGTGAGAGAGTGTGAGTAAGAGTGAAAAAACAACAAAATGCAAGTATTATTTCACATCCAGTCTAAATTCAACTTTATTCAGGTTTACACCAGGATTAATTTCACAACTTTGTGCAAAAATATTCTTGCAAACATTGCATTTTTTGTGGGTGTTTTAGAACACTGAGATATATATAGAATTCCACAATTTCTGTGTTATTTGAAAGTGAAACCTGATTATGTTGAAGAAATAAGATTTCGTATTTTCAATATTTCCCCTCTAATTGATTTTTCACATTATTAATGAACTTTGTGGAGGTGCCACTTGTCAGGGTTACTCTGTAGGGGTCAATATGGATAGGAAAGATTGTGGATCCAGCATAAGTAATTCTGTCATGCTAAAGAGCCAATATATCAAGGCATTTGTCAGAGTTCTGCAAAATGCTGATTCCTCAGATCTGCATAAGCTGCAATCAATGATAGACAAGTTTACCTGTTCATTAGGTAACCCTTTACTAGCAAGGACAATCTCTAAAATAACTACAGTATCTGAACCCACTGCAAGCATAGACAGTCTCCTGGGTTTCCAGGTTAATATTTCTCTATCAAATAATGAAAAACAATATAAAATGAGAAAAAAAAACTCAACTATTACAATATTATAATTACAATATCCTGTAAGTTTCCTGGACTTTTTTCCATACTAATATTGTAAAAACATTGTGCCATTGGTGAACCGTTCTTATTTTTAGACAGCATGGAAGTAAATGATTTTTAGCATGAGCTTGTGTGCTTAAGTCCGTTTGCACCTCATTTCTTTCCTTGTCTTCTTGTGTTGGCATGGGAGAGTGCTTATTTGCGTTACAGTGGGCATCTGGGAATTATTACATTTATTATGTTTTATTTTTTTATTTTTTTTATTTCACATCTATATTTCACTGTATTGTATTGTGTTACATTGTAATAATTTTAGGGAAAAAATCACCACTACATACAATGTAAATACTTGACACCTGGGCCCTTAAAACTAAATATGCACATAACTCTAAGGGTTAAGGGTGCTAATTTATTATGCCAAGTGACAAACTTTGGAGTCAATGTATAGCTTTCAACTACCCTTCCATCGGTTTTAATTAATTTGTTTTTTAGAAAGAAATATACTAATCATTAATAACAATTAATCTGAATAAATCAGAGAATATTGTGTCCAATGCCAAATCTCCATATAAAACTTAACTTTTATTAAAATAATTAAAGTTTAATTGAGCAAAAATAAGTAATCCAAATATTTCAGTAAAATAACAATATAGGCAGATCTGGAGCTTTCAATTGTGTTTGGAGACGTTCATAAATCTAGGACTACTCGTCTAACATTACTAATCAGTGAGAAACTACCTAACAGGGGATCCAAGGAAAAATCCCTACTAATTAACATTTCCAGCCTGTTCTGTTATGTGATATAAGTATTTGTGATCATGAATAGAGTAATTTTTCCGTCATTAATATGAGAAGGTTGATCATCCCATTCTTGTAATTTTGAATCACAGATAATCTGTGTTTCAATAGTTAACTTGATGTTTATTCCTTATGTCAAGATTGTATTTTAGTGATGGACAAAGGCAATCTTTCCTGGTTTATTTTGCTTCTTCATATAAAATCACTTTGATAGATCTGTAGGAAGAGATTTAGTTGGAGAAGGCGGAGGTCACTGTATTGTGTATTCAATGTAGTCAATAATAAAGTCAGGACTTGTGCTGGCAGCATGTTAATAAGGCACTGCAAGGACTTTGCAAAGTCATTATGTGTGGTCATTTCCTTCATTATTTTGCTCCAGCAAGACGTGAGAGGTCAGCAATGACAGATTAAAACATTTAGTCTAAACTGACTGTATATTGATGGACTGAGCCGAAACATACAAAAACAGAAATGTAAACACAAATAATTCAAATTAACAAAAACTGTTATGTCTTACTATAAATGTGCAACAAAACTACTTTAGTTTTCTATTACTCATTACTTATTCAAAAATAAACAATAATGTCAATTCAGAATATGTTAAAAATGCTATTTCCAACTCCATTGCAGATACAGAATAAATATGAGATTTAAAATGAATATATATTTAGCGTAAATATATTTTAATGTATATACAAATATCTACAGAAAAATATTTCAACTTAATATAGCTACAATTCAATGATGAACCATAATTTATAATTTTTAGTAAGCAGAATAGCCAACAAGTATACAATTACATATCTGTCATGGGAAAACCCATACTCCAGATGGGAGACTTGAGACTACATTTTATGCAACCAATGGTAACATAATACTCTGATTCACTAAAAAATGGTGTTGAATACACAATGTTACATTTTTTTACCGTAGCCTTTCCCACTCTCACAAAAAAACTGCCATTTTTGATGGAATTCTTTCCCCTCTCTGGCCATTTTTTGCAGATGCGCAGCAATTTCTTTTAAATGCCATGTTATTATATTTAGTGCATATAGCTGTAAAACGCCATACAACTTTTCAATTTTATATATTTTTAAATTATTTATTTTAATGAATGTTTACATTATGGTGCTACAATCCCAGATTACAATCATACCTTAAATGAAATTCACGTTTTTAATTTAATCCTGTATTTCATTGGTATATAGCTAAAATGCAAATATACTCATGAGGGGGCTGAGGGCACATTGATGAACACACGTTCTTGCACATAAGACCCCAAGAGGGTTATGTATTATCATCTGTTCTGCTGTAAACTGGTAATAGATAGTAACCATCTGCTAACATTTTACCAGGTTTCACCAAAATGGCACAGTTGGGTCTATTCACTAAAAAGTCAAGTGGTCGGTGGAGTTAATGGTTAACTTGATTGATCAGGCGGCAATGCCCACTGATGTCAACAGGACTACCCACTGATGTCAGCAGACCACCCGCGATGTCAGTGGGACTGCCTACTGACGTCATCGGGTAGTCCAAGCCGCGTCCCCCAAGAGTAGGCTCCCAGCAGCCGGAGTCCACAAGTTCCCAGGTATGTAAATCAGTGGCTCAGGCCTAGGGTGGCAGGTCCAGATTGAGAGCATCTCCTCTGCCACATGACAGGGCGCCTGATCTCTCCGGCTGGCCCATTAACACTATGGAGTCCTCTATAGCTTCCTTATGTTCCGTGCTTCATATTGAAGTGCTGGCATATGTTATATCCTGAAGCCTACTAGAAAGGACAGCAGTGAGGAGGGGTAGCAGGCGGCACTGCCCGGAGCTAAGGCAGCGAAAGAAGATATATATGACACTGGTTCGGGGATGGGGCTCCCGCATGTGTTACTCAAGTTTCTCACTTTTTTCAACTAGCATCCACACACATCTACTGCTGTACATGTTGTCGTCAGTGAATTTTCAAGCTGAACTTTTGTAAGTTTGGTTTTTAACCGACGCTGCAGCTTACTGAATAAAACCCACTGTGTATAGATATAGGACTGAAGGAAAAAATTATGTAAGAGTAAACCATTTCTTGTCTTAAAAAATTATAAAAATAATGAAAGTGGAAATTAATTCACAATCACATTTCATTCACATTTAGTTGCTCATCCCCTATTACTGGGATAACAAGTAAAATTATAATTTGGAATAATGTGCTGGTTTAGTAGTTCATTTACTAAAATGTATATAAAATGTGGACAGAAAGGTGAAAAGTTCACCATAACTCAGACATAATATTGTAATGTATTAATTGAAGGCTCTTTCAATTGGCCTTGCATGAGACTAAATTTATGATATAGACATTTCAGTAAAAGTTTTTTCCTTTATACTTTGGCATGAGAACAGCCATTTTTATGGG
Organism: Spea bombifrons; assembly: GCF_027358695.1. Lineage (NCBI taxonomy): Eukaryota > Metazoa > Chordata > Amphibia > Anura > Pelobatidae > Spea > Spea bombifrons. The sequence goes on from NC_071087.1 coordinate 57,657,976, forward strand.
CTGTAATTTAGAGTGACAGTTATGTTTTTACATTTGAAATGGTATATATTGTATCAATAAGCAGAAATTAAGTGAAGAAAAAGACATATTTTGGCAAGTTCTAATAATATTAATCATCTCAAAATGCGACTCATAAAGTACACATATATAGAAACTTAGGCTAATAATGAAGCAATATTTTAAAAAAATACAGAAATATCCAAGACATGTAATTGTAACAAAAACATAAACATATCAGATGTGTTGTGGATTTTCTTAAAAGCTAAAACATTAAAGCTGTGGAAATCCATAAGTCCTGATATTTCCATTGTGACGGGATGCGCTGTACCCCAACTGGGTAATCCTAACAAATGTTGCTTTCTCTTGCCAGGACACCAATGATTAACCACATTCAGCGCCAGACAGAACCAGCTCTTTAGAGAGAAGGGTGATGCCGCTGTACCGGAGCTGGGTTGGCACTGTGGCTAGCCGAAGCTTAGTTACACAGTGTAACTATTTTCCTAAAAAGGACAATAGCAGGATCTAAAAGGATCTAGCAGCCCACCCCAAGCACCAGGCATCACTTATGTAAGTATTTAAGTATCTAAGTATTTGCACTCAGCCCACCTCAGTAGAGGGTCGCTATTGTAGGCTGTGGGGAGGATGGTAAACACGGGAGGTTCCCTGATTTCTGGCTGAAACCTGTTGGGTATCAGATCCTGGTACAAAATACTGGACATGGAGCTCTCTGTCCTGAAAGTCCTGACCCGATGGAGAGTAACACCACACATAAACCCCCTCCCCGCTCTATACCAGGGGGAAGAAGTAGTCCTAATGGACCCTTGTACCCACCGCCACAAAAAAAGAACACCTTCCAAGGCAAGGGCCCATAGTCTGTAAGAAGGAGGCTGGCACTCAGGCCCCTCCAGGAGCACACGGCACGGAGGCTTCCATGACATCCATGTTCAAGGTGCATTGGGGGGACAGTCCTTTGGTACTCAGGTCCCTCTGTCTTTTTTTCCCTATCTTGATGCCCTTCATCAAGTATCTTCTTATTTAAAGAGACAATAATATGAATAAAAGGACCAGTGTCACAGAATATGATGGCGATATATAAATCAACAAATAACAGAAAATAGGTTTATAAATTCAAGTGTGTCATCTTAATAAAGTATTGTTCAATTAATTCCATACCCAATTATACAAACAGTTCTCAATAGAACAAACAAAAAAAGTTTTGGTAAATGACTGCCCTGCATCTAACCACACCTCCTCTATGCTCATTTGAAATACTGAGAGACATGAAGTATATCATCTGTATATATCTGTATATCTTAAATAATTATTTGTCAAAAGGCGGTAATTAGACTAATTAAATATGATATACGAATATATATATATTATATAGTGAATAACATTGATAATATTGTTATCTGATGTTATTGTCACTTGAAATATTACTTGGCACTTGAACTGAGGGCAATATGGCAGCTCTTGCAGTGGCGTCCTCTCCCCCAATTGGAGGATCGGGAGAGGATGTCACCACAAGAACCGCCATTTTGTCGGAAGTCCCCGCCTTAAAGGGAGGATGAAAGAAGATGGCAGAATGAAGATAGAATAGAGAAAAGAAGGGAGAAAGCAGAAAATAGAAGAAAGAAGAAGATGCGGAAGCGGTCAATAGAAAGGGTATGGAAACATTTAGAGAGTGTGAGAGAGAGTGAACAAGAATGCTAGTGTGAGAGAGTGAGAGCATGAGAGTGTGTGAGTGAATGCAGACCCACGAGTTTCAGACAAAACTTCAGAGCTTTATGCTTTATTTTTGTCCCATTTTTGTCCCATTCTGCCCTTGTTTTCGGGGCTTTGTACTAATCGCCAAATTTACCTTAATTCTGTAAATTTGCAATTAGTATGAATCTGAATACACAGGTCTAATATCTATTATAAGAAACTGAATAGCAATCTTTCCATAGCTTGTCTCTGCACAAGAAAATCAACTACCTCAGACATATGTCTTAGCCTTTATGGACCTTATCAGTGAATTGCATCTGGTATCCCTCTAGGCACAGTGAGCAAACAGGGCCATGTCTGGACTTACCTTTACACCTGAGGAAACTGCTATAAGATTTCCAAATGAAGAAAATACATACAGAAAGCTTTAGATCTGAAATGCAATACAAGTTTCTCATGCACAAGGAGGCCAACGATTAAAATGTTCTGTAATATAAAATAAAGCAAAAACAGTGATGTATATACAGTATCTCAATTAATCAATCTGGGTCAACATAAGAGGGACATTAAAAATGTTTCCATGCTTTTTTTTCCTCTATTTATTGCAAAACAACTTACATCAAAAACAAATGACATCACTTTTCTACAAACATTTTTACTCTAATACTGTATGCTGACATACACATTCATGCTAATACCATACTGTAGCATACACAACACAATACATACTAACACCCCAGTCTTACATGCACACATTTTTCAACAACATATACTCCCACACAGGCACTGGCTAACACGTAATGTGCATCCTGAATTTTTGTGACCTATTTTATTTAGCTTGAGTGTGAAAAAAGAAGCTAGTTACATCTGCGTATAACTATATACTTTCCAAGTGCCTTGCTGCACCCGATTTCTACTTGAGCTGGACAAAATATGTGTTGAAAGACCCTTTTATAACTATGATGACCTAATACAAACTCACTTTTTTAATTACTATGCATATATTGAAATAAAATGACAACTGGAACAGAATCACATAGAATTTCAAAATAATTTATAAAGGTTCTTTCCCATGTGTGTGTTTTTTGTGCTATAAACAAAAGTATTAATCTCTATCCAATTTCATATGATATTAAAGACATGGGTCCACAATTGGATGAATGTGCAGTACTGGAACAAAAATCTTTTTTTTTTGCGCAGACCAATTGTGACAAAAGACAAATGTTTCATTCAAATGCAGCATTTTTTATATTAGAAATAGTAATGAATTTGTATATGCCTTCCGCTTAGTTCACAGTGTCACACCTGTTCACTGAGAAAGCTCTAGCTTTTCTCACAAAATTAAATTTAGTGTTCCACCCACTAGTCCAGCTCTGCATAAATCAAGGGTTTGATTTGCATGGACAGCCATATCCTTCTTGCAAAAATAAACCTAGCTTTGAATATTATGTCAGGGACAGGAACAAAGCAATCTAAGTATTTCAATAGAAGTCTGGCTGAAGCTGTAATTCATACTTGTAAAATGCTGCTCTGGTGTCAATCCGGTTATTAAAACTCTTGTTTCTGCCTCCTTTTTTCATTTCAAACAAATTAGTTTTTTTCTGACCTTTTTGTACTTACGAATCAACATGTACCATAACTTCTTCCTGCTGACAAAAAAGGAAGTTCACATTTTGAACTCCATGGCATCCAGACTATAAATTATGGTAAGAGAAAGAGATGTTCAATGCAGGAAGAAAATGATATAGGTTATGATAGCTAATCTTCTCGAACAAGTCCCGCTGGGTAATATGACTGTGCTAATAAACCCCAGCAAAACATACAATGCTGGGAATAATAAATAATTGCAAATACTGGTTTTCGCATGAAGCGTATGTATTGCTTCAAATAGTTGACTGCCAATATGATACTGAGGACCAAAATACCGGTATCTCCATGATTAAGTGACCTGGACGACAACTTGGAGATAAAATGAATATAACTTTATTCAACAATTCAGGGCTAGCCCTACTGCATAGGCAGGGAACACTGTCATGAGGTTCTCTAATATGTTAGCAAGCAAGAACAGTATGCAAGACAGTTCCTCTACCAACAGGAGCATCACACCTAAACAGGTTAAAAAAGCATAGGATGGAAGGTTGGGCAGCATAGAAAACCTTGTAGTTGTTTAGTCATAGCTAAATTATAAAACAAATGTGGACAGCATGGCGAGAAGAGGGTGCAAGTTGCTAATAGGGGACACAAAGAATTACCCAAGGGATATAATATCCGTGCTTCCCTTATAAACAACAGTAAGAAACTCGCTAAAGAGGGCCACTCTGGTACACAGAGAGCCATTGTCCGTGAGAGTTGAAACAGGTGAAGTTACAATCAATTTACCAGATTACTAGGTCTCCAAAAGATGGGGGGGGCAGAACCTGTAGCAGATTTGATGGCAGAGAAGTTCACTTTAGCAGTGGTCGCTGCACACAGTGCTCACTGTATATACACACAACTACATGCAAACCATTTATAAATTAACTGATTTCTTTATTTCCAGCAACCTCAGTGAAATATGCAGCCAAGTCTATCTGCTTTAGGCATCCCATTTTAACTCATAATACAGTATGCACATAAAGACTTGCCCCAGTCCCCAAATTGCATCCAAAGGAATTATGCAGATTACATCCACTGGATTCACCCTGCACCCAGATTGAACCCACAGTGGTCTTCTCTCAGAGTGGCAGGTCTCCTCTCTTTCAGGGCTCCTCTCAGTCTAGCTCAGGCGCACCCCTTTTTCATTCTATACCCTGTAGGACCAAAACAGTAATGGATAGACTGTCAACATACCCACATATACTCTACTCTTACAAATGCCTGCCCACACACATACATACACATGCACATTCACACTTGCCTATACACATAAACATCCTGGCTTGCCGTGGCATGCACACACTTGCTTGCTCTACACATACAAACACTTTCAAAACACAAGCACACTCTTTCTCTGCCCTTTCTCATAAGTTCTCATGATCTCTCCCCTCTCATCTCTCCCCTCATTACCCCATTAGCTATGCAATTTCTATTTATCTCTCCCACTCTCTTTGATCCTACCCCTTTTCAGTATCTCTTCCATTTCTCTTTATCTCAGCTCTCCCTTTGCTGTTTATATCCTCTCCTCTTTCTTGTTGTCTCCTCTTTTGTTTATCTCTCGTCTTTCTCTTTATCTCCTCCGCATGTGGGTGGATCTGTGGAATCATTTGCGCACAGCCTTTACAGATTGGAGTTCTGTGAGTTTGGAGCTGCCAAGGATGACTAGATTAGAGACAGAATTGTCATAGGACTTGCAGACTCAGAAGTCTCCTTAAAGTTGCAGCTGGAGTCTGAATTGGTACATGATGAGGCTGTACGAATGGCCCACCACAATAAACTGGTAAAGAAGCAGAATGCTGATATGAGATCTGTTACAAATGACAGACAGGGTGTGGGTTGAAGCTAAATAAAGATTAATGTCACTTTGGGAAAAAAGAGCTGTGGTCATATTATTAGACAGTATTAAGCTAGACGCCAGTAAAGTCCTCGCTATTAAGAAGATGAAAAGCCCTTCTGATGTAAATGAACTGAGACAAATACTGGGCCTTGTTAATTATTTGGCCAAGTTTCTACCAGAATTATCCTCAGTGTTGCATCCTATTAATGAATTGTTGAAGAAGGATGTTGCTTGGACCTGGGGACCACCATAGGAGGAGGCCCTTGCTCTTGTCAAGTCAATGTTGGGATCAGCCCCTGTGCTGGTGTTCTATGACCCCTCTACCAGCAGTTATAGCCTAGGAGCACCCCTTCTGTAACCGAATGAGGGCAAGTTACAGCCCATTGCCTATTGCTGTCATACACTAACAGCAGCAGAGACAAGATATGCCCAAATTGAAAAAGAGTGTCTAGCAGGAGTTTGGGCCTATGAGCAGGGAAGGGCTGGCAGCCTAAGGCCTGGGGGGCAAGTCAAGTGAAGTGGCTCCGCCCCCTCGCACTCACCTTTCACCCCTCACGCTGCTCCCATCACTATGTGGCCATCAGACTGCTGAAAAACTTATCTAAACGGCCGCTGGGTGCTGATGCCACCAGCCGGAGCTACTTTAGTCCTTTTTTTTGTTTATTTAATATGCCGGATCGGCTTGCCATATTAAAAATAAATAAATAAAGTATTAAAGTAGCGCCGGCCGGCAGCATCAGCACCCAGCGGCCGTTTAGATTCAATTTCCAACAATCTGATGGCCACATAGTGATGGGAGCAGCGTGAGGGGTGAAAGGTGAGTGCGAGGGGGCGGAGCTTTCACCCCTCACGCTGCTCCCATCACTTGGCGGCCATCGCATACGGCCGCTGGGTGCTGATACCGCCGGCCGGCGCTGCTTTAATGCTATATTTTTTTTCATTTAATAGCCGATCCGGCTTGCCATATTAAATGTTAAAAAAAAATATTAAAGTAGTGCCGGCCGGCGGCATCAGCACTCAGCGGCCGTTTAGATTAGATTTCGGCCGGCCTGGGGGGCAATTGCCCCCCTGCCCCCCGCCCCAGCCCGCCCCTGCCTATGAGCTCTTCCAACGCTATTTGGTGGGCTTGGAAGGATTCAGTCTGGAAACCGATCACAAACCACTGGTTCCATTGACAAAGCTCCCCTGAGATGTCAAAGACTACTGATGAGACTACTAAGATTCAATGTTTGGGCAGTGCATGTGCCGGGGAAGCAACTGGTGGTGGCAGATACACTCTCCAGGCTCCCGCTGGCTGCTGCTGAAGAATCATTGACAGAATGGGATGTTAAAGCATATGTGGATTCAATATTGTCATCTAAGTCCATCTCTTCTGGGAGATTGGAACAGATCAAGAGGGAGACACGTCTGGATACTGATCTCCAAGAAGTTATAAGTTACATAAAGGGTGGCTGGCCAGAGAGTCACACAGTGTAGATGGCACTGAATGCTTTCCAGTTGGAGAGAGCGCATCTCACAGAACTGGAGGGTTTAGTGCTGTTTCAGGACCATATTGTTATACCTGCCAGTATGCAGCAGGACATTTTAGGTCAAATTCATGATGGCCATTTGGGGATTTCCAAATGTAGAGAAAGAGCAGCCACGACGGTGTGGTGGCCAGGAATAAGTACTAACTTTGCGGAATATGTATCAAAATGTGCCTTTTGCCATGAACGTCGGCCTACACAGAGGAGAGAGCCTCTAATATCTACCCCACTGCCTGAGGGCCCCTGGGAGAAAATAGCTGCAGATTTGTTTGAACTTAATGGGAAAAAGCATGTTCGCCAGGTGGGGCATACCATTGGAGCTGGTGAGTGACAATGGGATGCAGTTTGCTTCCATGGAATTTAAATCCTTCAGTAGTGATGATTTTGAAAAAGGGGTGGAATATATGCCGGCTACTGTAGTAGGGCGTTCCCTTCAGCCAAGGTCTTATGTGGTCCACACAGAAGGGGGGACTGTTGCCTGCCGTAATAGAAGACACCTTCAACCCATTCCCGAGGAGTTAGATGCCGAGAATCGGGAACCACAGCCAGTGGAGACCTGGGTCTTAAGAAACGTACCTGCTTCACAACGAGATTCTGGTGGGGTTACATCGGTGCAGCCATTGGAGTCACAACCACTTTCACCAGGACTTGGAGAAGGTTCTTGTAAAATGACTTCAAGTGGTAGAATCATGAAGCTTCCAGTGCGATACAGAGATTAACACTGTAGTTAAAACAGTGGCTTGAAGAATGTGGATTATATGTTTCTCTCTTCTGGTCTAGACTGTAAAGCAGTTATCTGGCCCAAAAAAACATAGGAGAGTCCCCTATCTTTCCCTACATTGCAAAATGCCCATGTTTGTGCTTACCAGCAATCTAGAGTTAAAATCCAAACTAAGAATACACCTAATAAATGTTTGATAGCTTTGGCCAAGCTCATAAATGTAATATCATACTTGTATTCTCATTTTGAAAAGTAGAATATATAATGGCTTGTGGACGTCCGTGATCTTTCACAGGTTTATTATAGAGAATAATGGTTAAATAGTTGAGTATTAAGACTTGAACTTTAGATGCATTTACTTGTTGTCTGAATAATGTGAAGAAAATATACTCAGCTACTGGACAAATGTTTTAAGCTGATTTTTTTTGTAAGATTGCCATTCTGAAAAGTACCTACTGTCAGCAAAAAAAGTTAATTTAATACAACCTTTTTAAACAGTATAACTCTGTGACGTCTAAGATTAAATACACAGCCTTGGTTGTACTTCTTCTTTTTACTCAAGCAAAATAATTTATAATTAGTTTATACCATACTTACCCTAGTACTAACATAAAAAAGACATATGCAACAAATGGATTATCATATGATTATCATAAAATGATGCAGTTTTACATTACATTATCCAGTAGTCTTAACTTTCTAAATGGACAGAAATAATATTTTTTAAAAAGAGATGGGACAGGTGAATTATGGTCCAGGCTAACTAGTCCTAAGATGGCAGGTCTAGGTTAGGGTGACCACATCAACCGTGTTTTCAAGGACAAGTATATTGTTTACATATTGTTGACCAGCCCAGATAACGTGCTTCCCTGTAGTATGGTTGATGTAGATCTGACTATTTGTTTCACTTTACAATGTGAAAAACATATATGTGTCCTGGAAAAACATGATCGATGTAGTCACCCTAGTTAAATCGGGCAGTCTTTCTTCTGCATAACCAGGGGCAGATGAGGCTCCTTGGTGCATCACTGCTCCATGGGCTGTTTGGGTCAGGCACAAGGCAGCCCTTCTCAAATCTTTCTCGCAATATTGTCACCTTGCAGGTAGTCAGATATGAGAAATGTCCAAGACATCCCACATTATTTGAAAATAAGGAAGAATTAATGCAACGCTCCTAAAAAACCTTGGCAAAACTCAGCTAATTTCTTATGGGAATTTCTTATTGCTGCTGGGAAATGCAACAAGGGTAATGTAAAAAATATTAATAGCAATGATATGCGACAAAAAAAAAAAGTGACCTCTCCCAAATTACATGAGAGCAGGGAGCCCGCAGGAAAGCCCACAGTAGTGGTGTGAAGAGGGCCACTAGCACCAACTCCCCCCAACATACCACTAAAATATGGCGTCATTCACTAGCGCTCACACATTGCAACAAAGGTAGGTTGTGTGTAAGTGTAAATAAATATGTTAGTGTGTAAAAGAATGTTGCTTAATGTGTGTATGTCAGTATGTGTGTCCTCGGGATCCCTGCTTTAAAAAAATATATATACATTTGTTTGTGTGGAATTGGGTTCATATTTTTGTGATGTTGCAGCAAAGATATCTGAATTCTCATTGACCTCACAGACCCTCACCTGAAACTCTCAACATTTCAAACCACATGCCCTCACAAATAACTCACAGTTTAGTGAATTAGCACATTAGTGCATTATATGCAAGGTAATGTGACTTCTGTACATGACCCATGCACTTCACATTATCATTACGGCATTGTGTATTAACTGTTCAAACCCCGAAAAAATGACACATTTACTAAATGCCGCAACATTGTTTATTACTCCAAATTTAACAGTATTAAAGAAATGTACACATCCTAAAATTCTGAATTTAAAACTGAACCGACCATAACTTAATCGTCCTATTGACGACACCAGCCCCACCAGATACCACCGGTCGTTGTACAACTCAGGACACGATGGGTCGGGGCAATAAACACCTTGAATGTAGAAAAACCTGTATGGGCATCACTCTAACATCTATTATCTAACCTACAACATGAATGTATGCCCATACCACAAACTAGATCAAGGTCTAAAACCTCTGGATTTCACATAAATTTATACAGTATATTTTCCCTCCTAATAAATCCCACCCAGGTGATAGTGAGGTGATACTGAGTAGCTGACTGATGTTTGACCCCAAATCCTCCCCCAGTTCCTTCCTGAGTGCATGGCTGGGTCATGTAACCCCTTCTGCCTATACGTCTCCAGGGGTCTCTGTCTGGTTAGTTGAGTTAAGCCCTAACTGTTTTTAGCGAATAGACTCAAAAGAATACCCTTGCAACTGAAATATCAACGGGGTATTAGGCATAGCTCTGGGCCCCCATAACACTTTTAAGGAGTTTTTGATACTACGCTTTCTAAAAGGCAAGGTACTAGAGAAAATATTACCAGAATACTTGTGCGATTTTTGTTGAATGTAGATAGTAAACTGTATTGTAAAATCATTGAAGAGAATATAAATGATATCCTCTGTTCTGTAATAAACCTGGATCAACTGTGAATTATCCTGGCCCTTCCAGCCATAGATAATACTAGGAGATTAGTGGACTTGAAAGCTTTAAAGAGATCTCGATCCAAGTTATTTTTGTTGTCCTTAAACTCAGAAAATCTTCAATAGGCTCCTCTGGAGGTTTATGGAGGAAGCCTTAAAATTTTATGTTTCCTGCTTCCGTTTCTACAAGCCATATATATATTGTCTCTTTGCAATAAAACTAATGCCAAAGTTACACAGGCCTTCTTATACTTCACAGGTATACCTGTTACATCCTCTAATGTTTGTCTACACCTTGGATTTTACTTTTTCAGAAAAAAAGTAAGCCAGATGTTCAGGGTCCCTTAAGAGGTTATCAACAGGATCTTAAGGGCATAGAATATGCTTATATGCAGACAACATCCTCTTGGTTTTAAACTTATACAGAGGATGCCTACTGGTTCAATGATTTGTTTATAGATTGTGGTATAGTTGTCTTTGTAGAAGAATAACAAGGATTGCCTTACTAGCAAAAAGGGTTCCTAAACAATTTGTAGATAGCCTTAAGACAGTATACTCTTTGATTGGTGGAAAGACGACAACCCAGCTAAGGATTCAACTTACAAAATCTGTGAACACATTAGTACATATGAATTATGATAAACTTTGGCTTGTAACCAACAAGGATTTAGAGTAATAAGATATCAGATAGACAATAAATATGTATGTTGTGTTTTTGACATTTTTTTCCCGTTTAGTATTTTGGTTGACATGACTAAGTTCCCTTACTCAAGGTGAGGCTAAGGTCAATCCTTTCTCCATATAGTATATCTTCTTTAGATTGGCTTTAATAATGTGCTCTGATTTGTTTTTACCTGCTTTATTTCTTATTCTTCTATTTTCTACCCTCTTTGTTTACATCATAAAACATTCACCAGTCCTAAATCAGTGTTTCCACCTCTAACAGTTATATACACCAATTGATGTTTTTTCTTATTTGCATTTTGTAAAATATATAAAGTAAATTATGACATATTGTATTTAATTTTAATGAAAGATAAAAAATACCATATACGCTACATAAAAAATACTTTTAATGTTAATAAAAAACAAAATATTAAAGAAGGAAAACAAAGCTAGTTCTCTGAAAGAATATTTGTATCCAAAAAAAAAAATCAATCTGTGAATGCTCAATTACAAATGTTTATAACATTTAAAGTTAAACTATTTTTATTTAAACATACAGTATTTTGATATTAAATTAGTAAAATTGTTTGTAAAGTCATGTTATTATTATTTGTGGCTCATTCACCAAGAGAGCTGTAGTAACTCCCAGAGATCACCCAGATGTATCCTCCTGTCCCCGGAATCACTTCCAGCATCAGTCAGCATGCGCACCTTGGAACCCTGCTATGTGTACCCAATAAGTAGACACAACTACCTTGAATTGAGTACAGCAGGAATGAACATTTTTTTAAGCGGAATATAGCATATTTATCCACAGAAACATCAAGACAACAGCCAGGTTTTAAACAGAACAAAAGGGCTCAATCACATCAGTACATAATTGAATTACATCACACAAGATTAAGACTTAACAGAACAATTATAAAATTAACTAACTTAAGGTGCAGGGAGACAATGACTATGGAAGGGGCCTCCTATGGTGTGAGCAGATAGTCTCTGTACATTTCAACCTGCATTTTTACAAGTGACCCACACAGGAGGAACCATGGCCCAAATGCCCAGGCTGAATGTAGGCCAGTGTCCACATGACTGCAACTCTCAGGAAGGGAATGTGTCTGGTCCAGCAATGTAGTTCTGTCACATTATTATTAATTAATTTGAATGTTTACATCTAATGTCTGTGAAGTATGTTTTAAATAACATACCATTTTGTTGTATTTTATTGAAAAAAATTCACTGGGGCCTGACTGCATTGCTCAGTCTGCACATTGTTGACATGACAGAAGAGGAATTATCTTTAGGTCTTCTAGCTGAAAAGGAGCTTACTCCCTCACACCTATTACACATTACTCCCATCACACCGTCACACAAAATAAATCACTCTCACACCTATCACACATCACTTCCATCACACATATTACATATGATAACTCGCTCCCCATCACTTTGTATTAGGGTCTGTACAGCCTTGCTGTTTCACATGCATGACCATGAAATGGCAGGTGGGAGTAGCTGTAGGCACTGCAGTGATGAAAAACTTAGGGGAGGCCTTTAGCTAAATATTTTAATAATGTAAGTGGTACAGCACCTTTAATTAGGAACTGTTCCAATTCTGAATTCTGAAATAAAACCATTAAGCAAATACCTGTTGCTTGGGATTTTAGAGGTCTGACATCTAATCTACTTCCACCAATGGCATAGCCAAGTAGTTTCATAGAAATGATTACTAATATGTCATGATTTCCAGTGTACGGTCCATGAAGAAGATGAGTTTGGTGTGGAAGACCCCAAACACCTTTGGCATGAACTAGAACAGAGATTACGAGCCAAGTCTTCTTATCCAACATCAGTGCCTGACCTCACAAATGCTCTACTGGATGAATGGTCAAAAATTCCCAGATAAAAACTCCAAAATCTTGTGGAAAACCTTCCCAGTAGAATGGAAGCTGTTATAGCTGCCACCGGGAGGCAAATAAATATTAATGTCTATGTATTTATAATCCAATGTCATAAAAGTTCCATATAGTGTATATATTGTATGTCTTCTTAAACCAGAATTATGGCACTGATACAAGCTCTAAGGAGTAGTCAGAAAGTGAGCTCTTTGTAGACTACTATAAATTATTTTTAGTTCATTATTTACTGGAAATACAAGAACAAGACAGATATCGATTACTAGAGCCAAAGATTTATTACTTTATTGTATGCTATGCATCTTGCATAGTTTGAACATCTGAAGAGATATTAAATACATATAATTGAAAAAGACATTTGCTGTTTCACTTTAGAAATCCTATGGGGGACTAAATGGATATAACTGCCGGTTATGTGTTGATCTGTTTGCTTCAAACATCTTTAAGTATATTTAAAAAAAAGAAAACATGAAAATGTACAGGGCCAGGATTACTTTCCAAATGGGTCTAGGTAAAAACATACATTTTGCCCTACTGTTTTACCTAGAATTTTATTTTATGTGTCTGTATCTGTTACTAATAATTTAAACTATAGAAGGCTTTGATAAAAAATAATTTGATATATTTTAGTATGAGAATGTTTCTAAAGTAAATATTATTTAGGGTTTTCTTTGTCTTTATTTTGTGCAGAGAAATCGAAAAACTAGATCACACTAGTGGCTTATATAATGATGAAAAATGAATTACCTAATTAAACAAAATAAAAAGCTAGATATCTAGAAATATTCATTAAATACAAACCTGGTGTCATGGTTTGAGGGGTTTTAGCCTAGTCACAGTGTCAGTCACATTGTCTGCACTCTTTCATATTCTGTTTCTTAAACTCTAACTGCCATATCTAACTTTAAAGGGACCCCTTATGTGCATGTATGGAAAGAACATACACTGATTTCCATGGGAGTGCTTTTCTGTTACTCAGGGGCATACCTAGAGTATTTGGCACCTGGGGCGGATCCTGTATGTGGCACTCCCCCCCCAACACTTTAAAACTGCATAGCTTCTATTGTTATATACTGGTGCAGACATTGAAGGTGGTACAGCATTACTGTTATAATTATATACTGAGGCAGACATTGACGGTGGTACAGCATAACACCTACCACTATATACTGAGGCAGACATTGACGGTGGTACAGCATTACACCTATCACTATATACTGAGGCCGACATTGACGGGGTACAGCATAACACCTAACACTATATACTGAGGCAGACATTGACGGTGGTACAGTGTAATCCCTATCACTATACATTGAGCCAGACACTGATAATAGTGCAGCATAACTCCTATCACTATATACTAACCCAAACATTGATGTGGTGTAGGCCTACCACTTCATTGTCTGGCTTAGAGATGCACCAAAACAAAAATTCTGGACTGAAACCGAAAATCCAGCATTTACCTGTCCGAAACCAAATATGACCCCCACCATAAAAAAATCTCACACTTTTATTTAAAGTAAGTAACACAGCAAAATAGGACAAACAATTCAATAACAATATTAATATATGTATTTATATATATATATATATATATATATATATATATATATATGATTGTTAACAGCAATCATACTCCTATCATGCCCAGGCATACCCAGATTCCAGCATGTACTAGCTGACTTGGCATGATAGGAGTGTGATTGCTGTTAGCAATGAAAAAGTGACGAGGCTGCCGGGGATCCGGGACATGTGGTCACTTTAGCCCGTGGCAAGTCCTAAAATTACCACTATATCTTCACAAATATTGTTTCATGGAAAGAGTTAAAATAGATCAAATGTATGATTTGATGGGGTAAATTGAATTGGCCAAAAATCACTATATTTTATATTTTTATAGTAAATTAGATAATATGGTAAAAATAATGGTATCTAAGGAAAGCCCTGCTTGTCCTGAAAAAAACAAAACAATATATAATGTGTGTGGGTGCACTAAATGAGAAAGAAGAAAATGACAGCAACACCAGAAAAAAATGTTTAAACAGCCTTTGTCCCAAAGTGTACTACACGTAAGAAACAGCCTTGTCATTAAGGGGTTAAAGACAAGTTTGTATCTGATTGCACAAGTCTACCCATCTATTTAAATCTACTGTGATTTAATATTTGTATTGGAACCGGTTAGATTACACTTGACCAAGGTTATTATTCCGAAAATGTTGGGGATATCATGTACCTTATTCACTCCTCTGCCACTATTTTTTTGACTGAGCATACTTGTAAATACCTTTTTTTGTTATTTAGTATACCAATATACCATACCTTTAAACTTTATTGTATTAATAGGGACATTTTTTGGCTTACTATTTGTGTAATTTATAATTTTTGTGAGTGGACCTCCTATACATTGATTGTTCTGTGCTTGCTACCTGTTGGGCGCACATTGGAATATTCTTTGCTACCTGTTGGGCGTGGGTGGGAGTGTTTTGCACCTATTTCAATATATTTTATATATTTGATGTGCTATCTTTCATGCTTTCATTAATTTAGAATATCTTCACATGTTCAGAAGTAAAAAAAAAAGGCCACAATTAGAACCATTCAATTGTCTCCATTATTGATCACTACAGTAGAATCCATATGCTGGACTATTAAAGGGTTAATATCTGTGGAGTCTCAAGGTCAGCAATTTTTTTTTTTTTAAATCCTGATATTGTTAAATATAACACATCCTATATATCCAGTAATCTAATCAACGTCTCTGTCTCTAGATAGATAGAAGAGGAAAAATTGAATGGTTTGAAAATTGAGTTATCTCTTGGAAAAACAAAATAATAAAAATAATAAGACATATGAAACACCTTAGTCATAATGAAAGACTAGAGAAGTTGAGTTTGTTTACAATAGTAAAAAGGCGAGATACGGTATCATTATTACAAATACATTTGCGGACAATACCAGCCACTCTCTGATGACATTAATCGAAGTTGTACAAGACACAAAAGGTCATCCATTTAGACTTCAATAAAGGAATTTTTACTTAAAGCAGCTAAAAAGGTTCTTTACAGTAAGGAGAATAAAGATGTGTAATTCACTACCCACATATGTTGTGCTATCAAGTTCAATACATTGTTTTAACAAAGGACACTATGCAGTGATATAATAGGTTATTAGGACATTAGCTAGAACTTGTTGATCTAGTGAGAAGTCATATTACTATTTTGGAGTTCAGAAGGAATTGTTCCATTTTTTTGAGACATAATTTTAAATCACTTCAATGTGGGGGTTTCTTTGCTTTATTCAACAGCACAGTTGAACTTGATTAACTTTTTTTCCCTTTTTTTTTTTTAACCTTAATTTTTTTTACTATTTTTTACTATGTAAACCCCACACTTCTTTTTTTGTTGGCCTATATACTCTCTGGGTATTTGACTCCATAATCAATTTTTTGTCATTATAATATCATTGGCATTTGGCAATATGCATAACTCATCTTCCAAATAGAGAAATTGGTGCTATTACTTTAAGTATTTTCAGTTCTAGTGGAATTCTCCTTATCCGGGTTGGTTTGCGCTTATATTTTTGCAAGCAGCCGCTTGTGATACATTTATGTGTTTCATATTACACATTTATATTTAGAAAAATAATCTTAGCTCACATACCCTTTCCACGAACAAGGTGAGAAGGGCATAAATGAATTTGGATGATGATAGTAAAATCATGGTTACTTTATGATTTTGATTTATATTTCAACTAGACCTGAAACAACGAATCGATAAAATCGATAATAATCGATAACGGGAATCGTTGTCGACGATTTCCGTTATCGATTAATCGAGTGATGGATTCGTCGTTGGAGCGCTCGGCTCCTTTCACTTACCTCCGCCAGCGTTCCCCCGTTTCTGCTGCAGAGCTCTGTAGTGTCCGTCTGCTTGAAGTTACGTAATGACGGATGTGACGCGCGTGAACGATGAAGATTTGAATAAAGTTTTGCGGTTGAACGTTGTAAGTGGAACGATTCGGTAGCGGAGGCACGGAGAGAGAGAGAGAGAGAGAGAGAGAGAGAGAGAGAGAGAGAGAGAGAGAGAGAGAGAGAGAGAGAGAGAGAGAGAGAGAGAGAGAGAGATTGATTGCCGGGTGGGAAACTGATGGGGCAGAGTGTGGGTTGGTGCAGGGCATTTCATTAAATTATTAAATATTGTTTTTTTTTTTATCCGATTAATCGATTAATCGAAAAAATAATCGGCCGATTAATCGATTATTAAAATAATCGTTAGTTGCAGCCCTAATTTCAACTAAGGGAGAGCGTTCCCTCCATGCATTGATGCTTTATTTTAAATTATGTAACATAGTAACATAGTAACATAGTTCATAAGGTTGAAAAAAGACCAAAGTCCATCAAGTTCAACCTATATACATATTGTGTCCCTACCGTGTTGATCCAGAGGAAGGCAAAAAACCCTTATGAAGCAGATGCCAATTGCCCCATACCAGGGGGAAAATTCCTTCCCAACTCCAAATATGGCAATCAGAATAAATCCCTGGATCAACGTTCTGTCCCTATTAATCTACTATCCATAACTTGTGATATTATTGCTTTCAAGAAACACGTCCAGGCTCCTTTTAAACTCTTTTATTGAGTTTACCATTACCACTTCCTCTGGCAGAGAGTTCCATAATCTCACCGCTCTTACCGTAAAGAACCCCCGTCTGTGCTGGTGTAGAAACCTTCTTTCCTCCAGCCGTAGAGGATGTCCCCTTGTTATAGATACAGTCCTGGGTATAAATAGGTCCTGGGAGTGATCTCTGTACTGCCCCCTTATATATTTATACATAGTTATTAAGTCCCCCCTAAGCCGTCTTTTCTCCAAACTAAATAACCCTAATTCTGATAATCTTTCTGGGTACTGTAGTCCTTCCATTCCCCTTATTACTCTGGTTGCCCGTCTTTGAACCCTCTCCAGTTCCACTATATCTTTCTTGTACACTGGTGCCGAGTACTGTACACAGTATTCCATGTGTGGTCTGACTAGTGACTTGTACAATGGTAGAATTATTTCCTTGTCATGGGCATCCATGCCCCTTTTGATGCACCCCATGATTTTATTTGCCTTAGCAGCAGCTGCCCGACACTGGTCGCTACAGGTAAATTTACTGTTAACCAAGACTCCTAAGTCCTTTTCCATGTCAGTCGTCCCCAGTGTTTTTCCATTTAATACATATTCCCAGCCTGGATTTTTCTTCCCCATGTGCATAACCTTACATTTATCCGTGTTGAACCTCATCTGCCACATCCCAGCCCAAGCCTCCAACCTATGCAGATCCATTTGTAATCGTGCACTGTCCTCTATTGTGTTAACCACGCTACAGAGCTTAGTATCGTCTGCAAAGATTGATACTTTACTATACAATCCCTCTACAAGGTCATTAATAAATATATTAAAAAGAATAGGACCCAAAACTGACCCCTGTGGTACCCCACTAGTAACAGTCACCCACTCAGAGTATGTACCATTAATAACCACCCTCTGTTTCCTATCACTGAGCCAGTTACTTACCCACATACACACATTCTCCCCCAGCCCAAGCATTCTCATTTTATGTACCAGCCTTTTATTTGGCACCGTATCAAATGCTTTGGAAAAATCAAGATATACGACATCCAGCGATTCTCCCCGATCCAGTCTTGAGCTCACCTCCTCATAAAAGCTGATCAGGTTAGTTTGACAGGACCGATCCCTTGTAAACCCATGCTGATATGGAGTCATACATTTATTTTCATTGAGATACTCCAAAATAGCATCTCTTAGGAAAGCCTCAAACAGTTTACATACAACAGAAGTTAAACTAACAGGCCTATAATTCCCCGGGTCACTTTTTGTCCCCTTTTTGAATATTGGCACAACATTTGCAATGCGCCAGTCCTGGGGAACAGACCCGGTCACTATAGAGTCCTTGAATATTAGAAATAGGGGTCTGTCTATTACATTACTTAACTCCCTTAGAACGCGGGGGTGAATGCCATCTGGACCTGGTGATTTGTCTATTTTGATTTTTTTTAGGCGGCACTGCACTTCTTCCTGGGTTAGACAGGCGACATGTACTGGGGCATTTATCTCATCCTGCTGTATATTACCTGGCATTTCATTTTCCTCTGTGAATACAGCAGAGAAGAATATATTTAATAGATTCGCTTTTTCCTGATCCCCGTCTATAACGTCTCCCTCATTACTTTTTAAGGGGCCGACGCTTTCATTTTTAACCTTTTTACTATTTATATAGTTAAAGAACATTTTGGGGTTTGTTTTACTCTCTTTGGCAATGAGTCTTTCTGTCGCCACTTTTGCTGCTTTTATCTGATTTTTACATATTTTATTTTTTTCCCGATAGCTTCTTAGTGCTTCCTCACTGCCTTCCTGTTTTAGTAGCTTAAATGCCTTTTTTTGCCATTTATTGCCACCTTTACATTTTTATTTATCCACATTGGTTTTCTCTTGCTCCTGACACTTTTATTCCCATACGGTATGTACTTTTCACAGTGAGAATTTAAGATATTTTGAAAAATCTCCCATTTAGTATCTGTGCTTTTGTTTTTGAGGACATTTTCCCAATTTACAGTGTTAAGGGCTTCTCTTAGTTGATCAAACTTTGCCTTCCTAAAGTTCATAGTTCTTGTGGCTCCTCTAAGAGTTCCCTTATTGAACGACAAGTTATAATGTATTATATTGTGATCACTATTTCCTAGGTGCCCTCTGACCTGCACATTAGTTACTCTGTCAGGTCTGTTGGTTAATATTAAGTCCAGTAGAGCGCCCCCTCTGGTTAGGTCCTGTACCATTTGGGACAGATAATTATCTTTACTTATAGTCAGAAAGCGGTTTCCTTTATGAGATTCACAGGTCTCGGTTTCCCAGTTTATGTCGGGATAGTTAAAGTCCCCCATAATAACCACCTCATTGTGATTTGCTGCCTTGTTTATTTGCTTTAATAATTGATCTTCTGCTGCTTCAATTATATTTGGTGGCTTATAGCAAACCCCGATCAGTATTTTATTATTTTTCTTTCCATATATTTCTACCCATAATGACTCCACATCATCATTTCCCTCACATATAGTCTCCCGCAGTGTGGCCTTTAGGCTGGACTTTACATAAAGGCAAACTCCTCCCCCTTTTCGTTTTTTTCGATCCTTCCTGAATAGACTATAACCCTGTATATTAACCGCCCAGTCATAGCTATCATCCAACCATGTCTCTGTTATACCCACTATGTCATAATTTTCTGCAGACATTATTAACTCCAGTTCGCCAGTTTTATTGGTCAGACTTCTGGCATTAGTAAGCATACAATTTAGAGGTGTATGGTTTTTTCTCCTATCAAGCCTATCCCTATTAACTATTCTAACCCCTCCCTCCGCTCCACCCCCAGGTACATTTATATGCCCCAGCTCTCTATCTATACTATCTTCCCCTTCTATATTGTAGTTTCCCTCCCCCCCTTTCCCTAGTTTAAACACTCCTCCACCCTTCTGGCCATCTTCTCCCCGAGTACAGCTGCACCCTCCCCATTGAGGTGCAGCCCGTCCCTACCGTAGAGCCTGTATCCGACAGAGAAGTCGGCCCAGTTCTCCATGAACCCAAACCCCTCCTTCCTACACCAGCTTCTGAGCCACTTGTTTAGCTCCCTAATCTCCCGCTGCCTCTCTGGTGTGGCACGTGGTACAGGTAATATTTCAGAAAATACTACCTTGGAGGTCCTTGCCTTGAGCTTGCTACCTAAGTCCCTGAAATCATTTTTAAGGACACTCCGCCTACCTCTTACTTTGTCATTGGTGCCAATGTGCACCATGACAGCTGGGTCTTCTCAAGCCCCTCCCAGTAATCTGTCAACCCGATCCGCGATGTGCCGAACTCGAGCGCCAGGCAGACAACACACTGTTCGGCGATCCCGGTCTTTGTGACAGATTGCCCTGTCTGTCCCCCTAATAATAGAGTCCCCTACTACCAGCACCTGTCTGGCCTGCCCTGTGCTCGTCCTTCCCTCCTTACTGGAGCAGACACCGCTCTGGAGGTCAGAGGCAGTGACTTGCTGCAGTATTGCTAACTCTGAACTAACATCCCCCTCATCTGCCAACCGGGCAAACTTGTTGGGGTGTGCTAGATCAGGACTAGCCTCCCTGGCGCTTTTCCCCCTACCCCGCCTTCTAACTGTAACCCAGCTAGCTGCCTGACTGTCCTGTACCTCCATCCCGCTATCCTCCCCCACCTCTACCCGCGAGAGAGCTTGCTCAGTGAGCAGCAGACTCCTCTCCAAGTTGTCAATAGATCTCAGTGTTGCCAGTTGCTCCTCTAGACTCAGGATTTGTGCTTCCAAATGAGCAACCTGCACACATCTCGCACAGCAATATGCACCCTCGAAGCGCTGATCAAGGATTGCATACATTGAGCAAGATGTACACCTGACCGCATTGTCAAACATGGAGGACATCTTGGCAATGGGGATAGCTCAAATAACTGGCAAAAACAGACAGTAAGGTGCAAAATATATATAAATATATATGGAATAACAAGGATGTATACTTTCCCCTCCTTTTTGCTTTTTAACTCCTTCTTTGCTTGTAACTCCTCACTTAGAGATGTCACTTAGGAGATTCGCCCCAGCTCAGGATTCGCTTGTGTGTCCAAGCTAAATGCAACTGCAAAAAGCCAAGCAGAACTCACAGAGTTCAGAGTTCTGCTTGGCTTTTTGTGATCTTTTAAAGTAAAAGTAATTTGTAGGGTTTGTGAATGAGTTTATTTCAGATGTTCCCAGTGGACAGTTGTCCCACAGGTGTGTCTTAGCCACGTTTTCAATCTTCCAAGCGGGATCAAGGAATTCCTAAAAACACATGAATCCAAGGGTGATTGTTCATTCTCTATAACTAAGCTATCTCAGTTTAATATGGCAATTACATAATCTTTTATTGCCCCTGTACAGATACTGTTGTTCTGTAATTAAATTAAAGACGTTAAAGGTTTTTCAGTGTTTCTCATTTGGCACATTATATTACAATTAAATCCAGCAAATATTGAACAAAAATGAGGGAACGAATGACCTGTCTGACTTGGAAAGCTTTAGGAAAGAGTTAATTTCTGCATAAATGTCAAGTTCAAACAAAGTCTCTGATTAATATAATTAAAAGGCTGCTTTAATTGCATTACTTTCCATTAGCGATCACTGCAATTCCTTTTTTAATTCAAGGGCCTCCCTTCTTCTTCTCTTATGGTGTCTTTGTCTGTTCGAGCAAGATCACGGTTCTTGTAAAACAGCACCTTTCATCAATCCACTATTAATTAGCTAAATGCTGAATTATATGATACATCCCTATCTTTTTGCTATGACTGCCGTACATTTAGAATGAGTGAGAGGGTTCTGCATCCGTCGTGCTGAAGTTCGAAGCCGGTCATTGGTATTCCAGGACAAGTCAGCTTACTGTAATTTGAAATCGGTCTGCCGTCCCATTAGGAATCTGCCCGATCAATACCAAGTGAATTAGAGTTTCAGTGATGTGATTAGCTCCCCATTATTTTCTACCCTGTCTGATTTAGAATGCATGATGAGACAATATTCCAGCTTCTTTGCTTTATCCCAGTTTAAATGAAATATAGACATCGCAGGAAGCGGCGGCAATGCATTTGATTTGGCACCTGCGTTAATAAAGTCAAACAACATGAGTGTCTATCTGACTTTTCATGGCAGCCCTCACTAACTGAGAGATGCCCTACAAAAGACAATGCAAAACATGAAGTTATTTTCAAACAGTGGAAATACACCAAGGTGATTAAGGTTAATCCAGCAAATATAAATATGGATGAAGCCCCACAAAAACAGCTGGTGTGTGTTTATAGTATACATTGGGCCAGATCTCCACTTTAGATAGACAGTTACAACAAATACATAGAAGGCTATAAATAAACATGTTACAATTGCAAATTTATCACAAAGGGTCAATATTTTGTAATTATGCTAATTTTAGGAAATAGGACAGATTCGTCAATTTTTCCTCTTCTTTTTTGACACATTCACAAAGCATTGGTTTTTAGGTGAATGAAAAATACAAAATCACTGCTCACAGTCTAACATTTTTGGTGGATGTGAGTTGGCAATTCAGCCGAGTATGCAATAGGAAACTTGACATATGTTCAACTTGCATCTTCATTAGTGCCAACTAGGGTTGACACTCAATGTTTACTTGACTGCACATAAACAATAAGACACTTAACCCCTTGACGACCAATGACGTGCCATCATGATTTTTAGCCATCAAAACATATCTTCTAGGAATGATGTATGTGTCTGCTCAATGTGATGATGTGACAGACAATTAAGGAATGATGAATTGAAGGCAAATTCAGAAGTCAATGCTTTATGGATCTAGTCGGCCATTTTATTTGATTAAAAGAGTGGGATTCTATTAGATTCTACCTAACAGTTTACATCATTAAGAGTATGAGATATCTCCTAAAGAAGGACTTTTATTGTTGTAATATGCTATTACTATTGCTTACCTGCTACTTTCTTGTTAATAGAGAACAGACATGAGAAGTTGTGATTGACATCTTAGCTGTGTATGATGCAAATTATCAGTCAAAAACAGACATGCATAATGATATATAACCAATATATAAAGCAATAACTAATAATAATATTACAATTTATCTTTTTGTGTTGTCCATCATGTATCGCAGCAAGAGGCTGGACTGTACTAAAATGATAATGTAATAGGACCAGAACATACAGCCTTTTTAAAATCATATTGGAGACAGTACTACAGTTTCTATGAATCACACCCAAATGTACAAACTGTTGGCATGGCATATTATTAAATATTTCCCTGGATTTCACACATAGTAACCCACATTTTATAAACAATACATATTTTGTTGAAGCTTTACAGTTAGAAAATCAAGACCATTAATAGATACAATAAAATGGCTTTTATAAGTAAAGCTCACACAGTTCTTCTTTGGGTTTGTTAGGAATTACACAGGCGTAATCAAATTATATATTTTTGTTTCCACTCCTTTTCCATAGATGATATCAAAATATTAACTTTTCTGTCCATAGTGTACGTTTTGTTTCTCCCACACAACAATAGTTTTACGCACTTTGGTCAGGTGTAAAACCTGATTCTGGTGCAATGTTTGAAAAGTGGTCTTATTCCCATGGCAATGGCCCATTCTGCACATGTATTCCACTGATTATTGTGGGGGTAAGATCACCTTTTAATAATCCCTTCCTATATATAAGTCCCCTTTATACCCTTTTTCTTTTTATGTATGCATTCATTGTTTTATACTCCATTATTCATATCTTTTTCTACCTTCCCTTAACCCTTATA
Source organism: Spea bombifrons (assembly GCF_027358695.1). Taxonomy (NCBI): domain Eukaryota; kingdom Metazoa; phylum Chordata; class Amphibia; order Anura; family Pelobatidae; genus Spea; species Spea bombifrons. The sequence continues at coordinate 57,681,911 of NC_071087.1, forward strand.
AGCATCAATTTTAATCAGATTTCTGTTCCACTAATTTGAAAAACTGCATGCTTTCGTAATTACAGACTGATGTAATAGCTGTATATTTATTTGCTTGATTGGAATTGAACATTTCTGCTCACATTGAAAATACCAACCATAATTAGAACGTACAAATACATGTTCATACTGTAGCTTACATTTTTTCTATCTTTTTGTCATTACAACAAGATTAATCACTTTGCCAATTATCAAAATTAGGTTATGAGTGTTCTTTAATGAAATGTACACATTTTGTAGCTATATTCTTGGCTGCACCAATAGCTGATACAGCATTCGAAACAGTTTGCATGCAAAATAATATTAATGCTCAAATTCTTGCCACAAAAAACCTATAGTAATTCTCTTAAGTCATGACATGTATTATGATTGATGAATTGTGTGTCATGTGGCGTTTATATCACAATGCCATTTGTTTTTCCCTAGCATTTGTTATATGGACAGATTGCATCTACACATTATGTATGCACATTTACGGCAATATTGTATTTGGTTTGAAAACGTATAGTACGTTCCCATTCAGTATCTGGTAATTTAATTTACTGTAAAAGGCACAGTTTTCTGCATTTAACTAAGTGGCTTCATGTTCAACCAATTTACTTCTGTTAGCTATACTCTCTGTATATGGCTTTGCTAAACAAAGGAAATTTTGCAGCAGGCTGGTTTTGCTTTCAAAAATAGTAATGCTAATAAAACAGCATATATATATATATATATATATATATATATATATATATATATATATATATATATATATATATATATATTTTACAAGAAAGAGATTACAGCCAAGTTCTATTTTGTGCGAAGTTTAAACATTTACTATGCAGACTTTTTCCAGATGTGCAATTCTATTTTTTATATTTTATGATAACTTCTAAGAAACCAATATAGAACTAAATAATTAACACTAATTTTAATACCTTGGAGTTGCAAGATTTAAAAATTAATATGATTTTATCTCATTAGATCCTTTATAGCTATCATCATGCCATATTGCACTTAGATATGTAAACTCCATCCACTTGTCTAAATGTACATCCTTGGATGACAGACATGTTAGTAGTACCTTAACGTAGTGCCAGTGCAACATGCAGCACATTAATATTTAGGCAAAGTATCTCTAATAAGGTGAGGGACATGGCTAACCACAGATCAATATGGCTGCTTAAACCCGCTCCGTTTTTTTACTCTCTACAGGTAACAAATACATCATGGGCAAATCAAACAAAGTACCTGCAACTCCTAAATCACAGGATCACCTCGGTTCAATCGTATTTTCAGGGATCAGTAGACCAGGACTCTAGAAGGCCTCACCTCCTGCCAACCCGAACAGTGTGCAGGCTTGCATTCTGAGCCTTGTTGTCACACAGGAATGGCAGGAAACACTGAAGATGTTACCTACAAAGACAGATATGGTCTCTACTATTAAACAACCTGAAATGAAAGCTGACATGCGCCAAATCAGAGGCCGCATGGCAACCCTGGAAGGTGAAAACTCTAAAATCTGGAAAACTGTGGATAAACTCATTACCCTCATCGTTGAGCAGGCAAATCTAATTACACATGTAATTAGATGACTGGAAGATCTGGACAACCAGGGTCGGCAAAATAACCTGAGGGTTAGGAGTGTACCGTAGACAGTCAGCCATGCAGACATTGCAGGTAACATTTAAGTCCATACTACAGCGCCCAGCAGATACCCCAATCATTTTGACAGGGCCCATTGTGCCCTAAGACCCAGAAGCAATACTGCACAACCGCCGAAGGATATCATTTGCATGGTCCATGATTACCCACTCAACGAATCTATCCTCTGTGGTTGCAGATCCAAAGACTCGTTGTTTATCTTTCTTGATTTGTCGCCCACTAAACTACAAACAAGGAGGATCTTAAAACCAATAACTACAGCAGAGAGGCATCTATTCCCTATCAATGGGGGTTTCCATTCACTCTTTTAGCCCAAAAGGGCACAAGAACTCATACTAATTGGCAAGCTTCTGACATTCCAAATTTTTTGCAATGCCTGGGTCTACCGAAAATTGAAATCCCTAACTGGGAACTGGTTTTGTTAGCACCAGTGAGGAGGAAAACCCGAGGCTGGGTAACCCTTCTAAGTCAAGCATGATGATGAACTACCCTCCAGAAGTGTGAAATGGGCAATGGTTATAGTTAAGGATTGTGGAAATGTTCAAGAAGCTGAAGGTTCATGTATCTTTTGTCACTTGTAATGCTGCTGTTTAGGAGACAAAAAAATGAGAGGTGTACTCACTTTTGTGAGATACTGTAACTGCTATTTTCCTTTACACAAAATTCAAACTTTAGAACTTTATTTTTATGCCAAGTAGACAATCCCATCTGGAGAATGATGGGATTAGATAGGAAGAACAAGTACAAAATATCACAGATAGGGTTCAAATATAGTCTTACCCTCTCAGTGTAAATAGATTATTGACTTGGAATATAATCTCAAGCAAAAGTCAATCCCTTCTGCCCTCTTTTAGCAATAAAATCTCTCCGGTTTTAGAGTGCATTAAAAAGAGGATTCTTCTTCTATTATAAAATTATAGGTCTTTAACTAAACAACTTGTAACATTACCTTTTGATCCCAAACTTTTATATTTGTGATAATAAATTTAATAAAAATATCAAATAGAAAAAAATACAAAATTATATTTCTTAAGTTTCAGGACAAAATCACTTAAAACTAAAAAAGGATTTTGTGATAGTTTTTAAGAAAATTGTCAGTCACAGCATACGATTTTACAAATCAAATTGATACATATAGTGTATGTATTATATTAAAGACTTAATATCCAAGGAGTTTGAGGTTCTGCCTGTGTTTACTAGTTTGCCAATGCTGACTTAACAGTTTTTGTGTAGAAAACACAAGCAGATATAGAGAAAAAAGGGATGCTAAATTGGAACAGCACCAATTTTCTTTCATTGTCAATTTTACATTTTTATTTAATTTAACCAGTTTTTTTTTTATTTTGTCTTTCAATTTATTCATTTCAATTTTTTTGTAGTTTTAATAAAGAGTCTAAAATAATGTATTCAGGTTTACTTTCCCTTGATGGCGGGTCCATATCTGACATCCATAACTATCCTAAGATATTCAGAATAAATGTTGTATTTCAAAACAAGACTAAACCAACTAGCTTTATCCATATTATATGTTTTCAATAGTGAGATGCAGGGAAGACAAGGGCTTAAAATTTATTCTTACTGGAAATTGCATGGAGAAAGACTTATAGGGAGCCCATAAAATGACTGTATCTTCATCAATTATTTTCATACTGAAATGTATTAATTTATGCCATGTTTCACAAACATAATTGCTTAGAATAATGGTTTGGGTATGATTTAGAGAAGACATTTGATATGCCTAGATAATGTGTGTTTAGACAAAACACCTTTTGCAACCTCCAGTATGTTAAATTTTAGTAGATTTTTATTTTTTTTCATTTTCAAGCTTTAATTATATAAAAACAGCTCCAAATGTTCTCAGTTTTTACGGAAACAACCTAACAATGTCTGCTTTTGGATTTCATGACAATTGAATGGACACTTTAATGCGTATGATAGCTGAGTAATCCCTTTAAATTTACCTGGTGTCTCCAGATTTCCTCCATATGCATTTGCCCATTTTCTATGCCCTCCTGTGGAGGAGATGTGCTTAACCATGATATACTTACCGACATTCAGCTTTGGCTCATTGAACATCACAGGGCGGCCTAAAAAACGATCCCAGTGCGCATTCGCTTGTATTAATTTTAAGCTTCAAGCAGCCAACCAGTGAGGCAAATGTTCAGACCACAGAGAATTGCAGCATTTCCATAAGGTAAGTGATTTATTTATTAAATATTAAAAAAAAAATGTGTATTTATTTCATCAGAAAGTTCTTCCTTGGTGAAGCTGTCACCAAAAGCAATTATTTCTGTTAGGCCATTCAAAAAAAACAAGGTCACCATTTTGAGTGTGTAAGTTGACTGACTCCACTGTACCCTATAATCTATTTTTAAGTTGTCCAGGCTGTGGAGAAAGTGATCTAAGCGTATTTAATTAACTTAAAATACATTTTGAAACTATGCTGTAAATTCCGAGAAGTCAGTTTGAATTATGCCCTGAACATTTTTTTGCCCTGTCAAGGATTATAAATCAGCTTGCTAAATGTACATCTGAGAGAAGTGCAAGTGTTTGCACACTCTCATCTCCTTCACTGCGTGCCTGGATAGAAAAGGTGATGTGAGCCCATTTTGCTGACACATGAGTAACTGGTTTTCTATGTGTTACATTGTTGGAGTTGACTGTCGAAGGTTAAAGTTCAGCATTACAAATCACAGTTGTCAACGTTAAATTTACCCTGCTCTTTTTTGTCTTTAGGGTTAGCAAGAGATGTCACAACACTGTCTAAGGTGTTTGACCTAAAGCGAAACATAATAGACACCTTATGTATGGTAGGTGAACTTTTTGTGAGGATCATATGAGAAGGGTTTCTTGAACTCTTAACAGAATAAGTGAAACACAGACAAGAGCTTTGGAATTACCGTATTTGCTCGATTATAAGACGACCCCCCCCCTAAAATTTGAAAATTAATTTGGAGAAAAAAGAAAAAGCCTGAATATAAGACTACCCTATAAGAAAAAAAGTTTTACTAGTAAATAGTAATTCACATATAAACTATTTTTTTATATTTCATATAAACTATGATTGAGAAAATGTATTTCTTTTTATTTGCCAACCTGCCCCCAGTTATGCACATCTGCCCCCAAATATGCTTTATACCCCTATATACCCCTCTACCTCCCTGATATGCCACTCTGCCACCAGATATGCCTTTTAACCCCTATATACCACTCTGCCTGCCTGATATTACTTTTAACCCCTATATGCCACTCTGACTCCTTGATATTCCTTTTAACCCCCCATGTGCCACTCTTACCCTCTCCCGACTTACCAGTGCATCCCTAGATTTGTCCCCCGTGCTTCAGATTCCTTGGTGTGTAGTGGGGGCAGCCGGTGGAGGTCTGCACTTCCGCCGGGGCTTCTATGAATGAGCACTGGAAGGTCATGTGATGCCGGGGCATAGAAGCCCCAGAGGGTACCGGGTCCAGCGCGCCCTCTCACGAAACTTTATTGTTCTCGCACAGGGAACGATGGGAACACGCTCGGGTGACGTCCCACCCTGAGAGGCGGGGCGTACCCGAGCGGCAAGTTTAAAACCGAGCACTGAGCAAAGTGATTGTGCCTACTATCCGTATCTCCTAGTGCTTCTGTGATTCCTTACTGTGTACCAGACCCGGCTTTCCTTGACTCCACCATTGTCTTGCTCCTTGTCCTTGGCACCTATCCCTCAAGACCCACTTCTTTAAGGATGCTTACAACATAGCACACTAACTCCCTCAAGACTGTAAGCTCATTTGAGCAGGGCCCTCCTCACCTGTTGTCTCTGTTAGTCAATTTGTGATGTTACATACTACTTGTTTTGTCCTGTCCACCCATTGTACAGCGCTACGGAATTTGATGGTGCTATATAAAACAATAAATAATAATAGGCACAAATTCCTACAAACATGTTATAGCCCATTGTTTTGGAAAAGGATGTCCAACAAGCTCATATACTTGTGATGATAAAGTGTATACATACATGTTCCAGTCTTGTCTTGACCCTCACCCACCAAAAATACAGGTTTGCAGGAGAATCAAAATTTTTGGGTACTGTCCTGTGGTCTCTGGTATCTACCCAACTTTCTCTGTTTTGCATGGACCATTTAGAAGGATCCTCTGATTTAACCTGACTGGCCCAAGGTGGTAAAAATGAATAGAAGTCTGTGCTGTTGGAACCCTCACTTGTAGCTCCCTCTTTGCCTCCTCATGACACTAGTGTTGCAAAGAGGCAATTTTTGCACATGCATCCCAATTTGGACACCTGAAATGTTGGAGTATTTGGACCAATGCATGTACATGTGAGAAAATCCATTAGCCATAGATTCAATGCTGAACATTTTAAATTCAGAGCAGGATTATTTTAGACATACCCATATCAACATAGGTGTATTTAAATTTTATGACTGTTCTTTGGCTTTTGTGACTATTTTCTTCAGCATAAAGCATACAGCATCTATTTATCAAATATATATATATTAAAAACTATGTTAAAGAAATTAAAAAAATATTTTAAATATATATTAAAAAAAAATTAATTTAAGCAAACAGGCGATACATTTATCTCTACATGATTTTAGATTACCTAAAATGTTTAATTATTTGGCATCTAGATATGTTATGCTAAGCAACTGTTTGTGTTCCATGTTGGGTGAGCAAAGACTGGGAGAAAGAAAGATGGTTTTCCTTTCACTCCTTTCATGGGATGAGGATGTCAAATGTCTCTCATTTTGTAATTAAGACTATTCTGCACCAGACTTTGGTAAGCTAAAGCAAGTTTTACTGTCAAAATGACTAATTAATGGTTCCACACATTGCTACGAATCAAGAGATCTTCCCTTGAGTAAACAGTTTCTTAGTGGACATTTGTTCTCCTTGGTACCCTTTAAAAGCTAAAAGTATGTAGAACTCAATCAATCTAAGGGAAGTAGGGATTGCTCCGAACTTCCTTTAGCAAATAACAAGGCTGGCTGAAGTCCAGAATACTTAATTAACATTGCAGGTTTGATTAATCCAAAATGGAGTATGAATATAAAACAGAGTTAACAAAATGGAGGAATAATACTATGATCTTTTATTGGGCTGTCTTCTGATCTAGTATGGTCATTACAATTATGTCACTAGTGCCAGAATACAGGTGGGTTCTACTGACGTTATTACTACTGCTGGTCCATTATGTTTCCTTTTTTAAAAAACTTTCATTGTAATATTATGATAGTTTAAGATGGCATAATGCATTCTTCTCCAAACCCTGATTGGCTCTCTGGCAAACCAGCAAATACCCTGGTTGCTGGTCGGCAAAGGTAGCACATAATTACATTTACTGCCGCTTATACAGAACATATAATATTCAGTTTGAAGCTGCTGGCTGAATTCAGGCTGCTGCCCTTTCTGACAGTTTTGTGACAGTTCACTGTGCGGAGTCACGTGTACAGCCACCATAATGGCCCCTTTTGGCTTTAATCTCCAGTCCTACCCTGGGTAATACAGGTTAAAGATAGCATTTGATCTGTGCCATTTTCTATATCAGGTGCATTTAAGATGTAATTGTACTTTAAACATGTGCTCAGCTCTCCACTGTTTAATTCTGTTTTAATATTTCCCTGTACAATTTGAGAAAACATGTATTATTATATAAAACGGAATCTTTTCCACCTTGCAGAAAAACTCATGCAAGTGTTACACAGCATTGTTAGATCATACTGCAAGATGGAGTATACAAATATGCACATATGTATTGTGTACCATTTTGCACAGACAGCCACACTTTTTGGCACTGGGGATTGTGGGCTGGCTGATAAGTTAAAAGGATCTTCCCAACCAGCCCACTGAGTTCTGAAGTGGATCAACAGCAGCTCCCACGTGCCCAGAGAGCCCATTTTTTGCTTCAATATATAGCATGGTATTTGGATGGGTAAGGCAGTCCTGCCCAGGCCTTACCTCTAACCACATCCCCCCAAAAAGGCTTCTAGCTTTTGTCACTAGTTAAGCCCTGGAATGCCAATCCATTTCCTGGTCAGCATCCTACTCCTCCACCTCCTGTATTGGTTGATAACACTCCAGAATATGAAGTGGAAGAGATTCTGGGCTCCCGTTATCACCGCAACCGTATTGCAGTATCTGATACGCTGGAAGGGTTATTATTCCAATGAGGATTCATGGCAAACGGCCACTACTGTCCATGCACCGGATCTTGTCTCCTCGTTTCATCACCTCCATCCAGGTCTCCCAGGTCCTGCTAGAGGCCGGAGGCCTCTCGTTGGGAGGGGGATCTGTCAGGGTCCGCGTACCAGACCCCGCCGCAGCGACTCACCTGAGTACCCGTGGGTACCGGGTCCAGCGCTGCATCGTTGGTCTCCTCCTAAACCTAAGTCTGGGGGTATGTTGTCATCCTTGTTCATATATAATGATGTTCTTGTTATTAAAAAAACCTTCATGACTGTTAAATGTAATTGTTATCAGATACAGTATGAAATCTTGTGATTAGAAAGTGGTTGGCTTCCTAGAACTTTGATAGTTAAAATTTGTTTTTGAAAAAAATGTAATATTTATTTGTGTTTTTGAATAGAAGCAACAATATATCAAGCTTATCTGCCTGTTTCTAAAGCAGTGTGCGTGGTCTGGTGCTTTCCAAAGCTTGTTATATTACCTGTTTGACCTACCATTTATCTTGTGATAGCAACAAGGTAAAATAAAATCCAGTCATTTCAAGCAACAAAGCTATTTTAATATCCATTATGCTCTCTCACTACATCTGCATCCCTGCAAAAAAAAAAGGAATAAGTACATACTCATTTGATAATTGCAGCATTGATGCATTAAGATTCACTTGCCCTTTTCTCTATCTTTCTTCATGTGGTTAAGGCGAATAAGTAGCAAAAAGGTCAAACACATAACTTTGCAGCTTTCAGCCGTCTGTACTCTTTTTCTATGCAATTCTTCTCTCTGATTAAACTGCCAGATAAGTCTAGGCACTGTTGCCCAGCCTTTCACATTGAATGATCTGATGCATCTGTTGCCAATTGGATTCATGAGATGCTATTCAAGCGCTACCACTACAATTGGAACTCTTTACTAAATGTTTTGTGTCCTCCATTATTTGCACATAGTTACATACAGTACGGCACTGGTGAAAGTTCAGGTAGTTACATGGTTTTCCTAACTCAGTTTGATCTTTCCTTAAAATCATTGTGGTTTTTTTAACAATGGAGCTTGATTAAGTAATTGCTGCAAATCTTTGAGGAACCATGACCTAGTCTTGGTATTGTTCCCTTCTAACTTATGTCATCTGTTTCTAGCTCTGTTGTCTAGCATCAAACAGGGCACGTTTAAGGATCTCTGAAGATCGTTACATATGGGCCAGATTGACCTCTCTAAGTAGTTCCTCATAAAATAAAAAAAAATTGTGGGTATCTGTGCCAAAAATGTGAGGAAATATAAAAGAGGCAGAGTAGAATAAAAAACGTTACCGGCCCCAGATAACACGAAGAAACATGTTCCTGGCGCTTATCAGAAGATACAAAGTAACAATGGTAATATTTTGGTGTGGGAGCTAGAGTAAGGAAGAGGACAGGGTGATAGAGATTAAAAATGTAATACATTTAGGTATGCACATATGAACAACATCATATAAAAACACTGGTGATAATAAAAAGGCTTAAATACCATTATCAATTCATACAGCGATGTATTGGATGCTATGTATCTAATGCATTTCGTGTTAACTCTAGTATCCACACCATAATATTACCTCATGAAACAAAAAACCTGTGTTGGTTCAAGATTTCCTTATTTTGAAGGTTTCATTGCTTCACAAATAAGAGGAAATGTAGAAGTGATCAATGTGCAAGCAGGCGTTTTTTCCCCACCTCAACAACCTTAATTTAAAGGTACAATATTCTCAGATAAAAAAGCACTATAATTATCAGTATTTAAAAATATCCTGCTCCATGTTACATATTTAGTTTTCAGAATGACTGGCTCACAACATGAAATAAGTAAGGTGCCTTGGATGGATTCAAGGGATAGGCGAGAAAAAAACAATAATGAAAACTTGAGTCTCAGACAACCGCTCTGAGCAACTTGGCCTGGCGTGGAATGGGGATTTGAGTCTCCCTGGCAAATGGCAGGGCAAGGTACACCTCAGAGCAACTTGGCCTGGGGAGACCAATGGCTTTTGCACCACGACTTAAATGTTAAAGGTCCGTAAGAATGACTCTATTGGTCACCGTCAGGGGGGTCCTCTGGCATCAACCAATGAAGGCAGCTGCTCTTCAGTGGTTGTTGCCAGACGAGCCCCCTGCCAGCGACCAATAGAGTCACTCTTATGGACCTTTAACTCCTGATACCAAAGCCATTGGTTTCCCAGGTCAAGTTACATGTCAATTTTTTGTATTATTTCAAAAGTACTCTTGACAGCTATTAAGGTCCCCCCAGAGGCTGTCCGTTTAGGGCTTTGCCCTAACTATGTCCCTTCTAATGTTTATAAATATACAAGGTAACTCCTTTTGTCAACCAAAATCATTACAGCAAAAAATTGAAAACATGCCAGGTCTCTCTATCTTCAAGAAGTGTTAAATGTGCTTTCTAAAACAGAACACAGAAAAGTTTGAGCATCAGACTAAATGTATAATTTAAGCCCAAGCTAAATAGAGCTACCATGTTGTCTATAGTAACTAGGGCTTTGGGAAGAATTTACTTTTTCTCTGATATCTTCCTGTGATGTCTTTATGTAGAGCTTTGGCTGGATTCCTACAGGACCACATTACTAGAATTGACCCCCAGGATCCTTGTTGCCAGCCCACCCCTACTATCTTTATTATAAATATGTTTGTTGTTATAACAAATGAATTTTAAGGCAAGACAGGAGGCTTCCTATTTTGCATATCTTCCTTTACTCTCACTGACAGCAGCAAAGAAACAGTTAACATACAACTGGTAACAACCAATAAACACCAAGATACAGTGATATATTATAAACCCTCAGACATCCCCTTTCTTCCTCTTTCTTTGCTGCTCACTGTAGCTGCAGGTCAGATCATTTGTCTCTGATTCTTATCTGTTTGTTTGAAATTCTAGTCAATATTTATTTGATGTTTTGTCTGAATGTTTCTGCCGTTATATATTTTGATTATTATTTTTTTTATTACTATATTGGCTTTTATATATATTAATATTGATATTTGTGCTTATTTTGCGTAGGGGTCTTTGTCCACCATTTGGTCCCTGGGCCTTTTTGGCCCGTCCTTCTCCCCACCCCACTCCCTCCCTCTTTCCCCTTTCCTGGGTTTTTTCTTCCCCTGTTTTCTGGTTAACCTCATTATCTTTCCTTACCTTTCTTCTGTTGCTATGGCTCTTCTCTGTTTTCCCGTCCTGCTCTTACGGGACGCGTCGTTCTTTTTCCTCTGCCGCCATGTTTTTTCTGTGCTGGGTCTCGTTCCCGGTTTCTTCTTCCCTGGCGGCCATCTTGTCTGCGGAAGAACTCTCGCGTCCTCCGCCATCTTTGTTTTATATTTTCTCCTCACGTTCGGCCATCTTGGTGTCCTTTGCTAGATAACTCTCTGCTAACAGCCGTTTATATTGCTTGGGGGAAGCAATAATGAAGAAAAAATGGTTCAGAAATCCCAAAACGCAAGATTTCCGCGCCATTTTTTCTTTATTATTGCTCCGTGTCTTCAGCTACATAGCACGTTGTTACAGGAGTTTATTTTCTTGTCAGTTCTGCTGTAACAACCTCGGTTGTGTGTTACAGGGTGGATACAGATCCTGGATTTAGTGGGGCCTGTGACTCAAATCCTGTCCCTGGCTGACCAAGCGTTCCTTCAGGCCTCTCCCTTGGATCCTAAGCTTATCTGGGATTGGGCCTTATGTGTTTTCTGACTCCTAGGCAATGCCAATGTAGCCATAGCTACGGAACGGCGTAAGGCGGCCCTCCTGCGTATGGATCCTCGCTTGGCAGAGCTGGGTTTGAAGGATCTCGGTGCGGCTGCTAGCAGTCTGCTGTTCGGGGATGCTTTTGTTAAGGAGCTTAACAGACATGTTTCCCTGATGACCTCATGAAACAAGGTGAAGCTCTCCATGAGGAAAGCGTTCCAGACTGGCCCTCGTTTTTCTGGTAGGGCTGGACGACCGTGGGGCCAGGTCACAGCCACTCCTACCAAGGCTCCAGGAATTTCCAGCAGGCACAGCAGGCCTATGGTGGTTCCTTCCAGCACCGCTCCTTCATGCCTAGAGGAGGAAGTAGAGGCAGAAGCTCCACCGGTTTTCCCAGGGGTCGCTCTGGATTTGGTGAGTCCAGATGTTTCTTATCTCTCTTCCCTCCACAGGTTGCTAGCAGGATCTCACATTTTTTCCACAACTGAGTGTGGATCACGTCAGACCCCTGGATCCTCCAGACTGTGCGTTGTTATCAGATCAATTTCATCTCCCCGCCTCACCAGGTAAGGAGACCTCCTTCGGCATACCAGTCATCCGCCGACAAGGAATTGGTAGACCTGGAGCTCCGGTCCTTCCAGGACAAAGGGGCTATTCAATGGGCAAATTCTTTCCTCAGTTCCATATTTCTGGCCCGGAAACATTTCGGCGAGTTTTGCCCGGTCATCAACCTGTGGGCTCTGAACACTTTTGTGGTTTATCGCCACTTCAAGATGGAGGGTATCCATCTCCTGCGAGTCCTGATGTTGGAGGGCAATTGGTTCACCAGGTTGGACCTCAAGGACCACCCGGATCAGTTCCGCTGCGGCACGCAAGTATGGCAATTCAAATCGCTCCCATTCGGTCTCAGTTCCTCCCCTTGGTGCTTCACAAAGCTACTTAAGTCGGGATAGCTTTCTTTGATCACGGGGTGTCAGGTGTATTGTTTACCTCGACAATATCCTTCTTTTTTTCAGCTGTTGGGAAATCCTTCGGGGTCAGACGGACTTCATGGTTCAGACGTTTCATCAATTGGGCTTCCTTGTCAACATTCTCAAATCTGAGTTATGCCCCAGCCAGCGCATCCTGTTCTTGGGTTTCAAAATCGACTCCAGGTCGGCAATGTTGCGGCTTCCGAAGACAATGATCATTGCCATCCGGAATGAGATCTGCGCTCTCCTCCGAAAGGACTCCTGCTCTCTCCGCTTAATTGCGCGTGTAGTGGGTCTCCTAGCGTCTTCCATCCAAGCGATATTCCCTGCTTCCCTACACTACCGGGCACTTCATTGCCTCAAGGCACAGCATCTCCGCAGGTTGCAGTCCATCTTACCCCAGAAGTTCGGCAGGAGCTCGGGTGGTGGCTTAGTCACATGGAAGCTTGGAACGGTCACGCCATCTTCGGTTCCCAACCAGATTTTGTTCTGGAGCCCATGCTGGGCTGGGGAGCGGCATCCCTCACGGAGGCGAAGGACCGGTCAGATTGCTGTCTTCTCCTTCGGATGTACAACGTCTCGGCTGTGAGGTACATCAATCGCTTGGGGGGCACCCGCTCTCGACACCTCATAGAACTGAAGAAGGACAATTCCGAGGTCTGTCTGGATCGCAACATCACCCTGCAGGCGGAATATCTCCCGGGGGTAGAGAACGTCATGGCGCACTGGTTCTCGAAACATTGGATGGATTTGAGCGACTGGAAGCTTCACAGGTAGTTCTTTCAGGACATTCATCGCCAGAGGGGACCGCTTCGCCTGGACCTCTTTGCGTCCAGGACGGATCGTCAGACGGAGTTCTTCAGTTGGCTCCCAGACTCCGAGGCCCTGGGGACGGTTGCATTTACCCAGACTTGGCCAGCGTTCAGAGCTTATGCTTTTCCCCCTTTCGCACTCATCCCAAGGGTGATCCACTACCTTCGACGAGCCGGAGGGTTCTTGGTCCTGGTGACGCCGCTCTGACATGCACAACCGTGGTTCCCGGCGCTGCTGGAGATGTTGATTCAGGATCCCCTGGCCCTTCCTTTTTTTTCCGTCTCTCCTTTCGGACCTGGAGGGGCAGGCTCATCCTCTCCTGTTGGAGAGTCGTTTGTCTCTGTTGGCGTGGACAAATTCGGGGATACCCGAGCAGGCTCGGGATTATCGGAAACCGCTCAGTCCTTGCTCAGGGACTCCTGGGCTCCAGGCACCAGGAAGTCTTACCGGTCAGTTAGGTGCGCTGCGGCTTCTGGGGTTCTGGTGACTGGTGGTGCCCTGGCTGATATTTTGCGGGCTGCAGATTGGTTGCGCGCTTCCACCTTTTGTACCTTTTATTTTCGCCTGCTGTCTTCAGTGGCTTCCGCGTTAGTTGGTGCCGTTAAAACTGCAAAATAGGAAGCCTCCTGTCTTGCCTTCAAATTCAAAATTATTCTAGCCTTGGCCTCAATAATTGGAATTTTAATAATGACAGGAGGAGAGTATCCCCCCTCTCTTTTTGGAGCTAGGTGACTATGGTTTTTGTATTATGTTTATTCATCTGCTATTTGTTGCCTATTTGCTCTGTTATGGCTATGGGTTTTTGTGGGGGGTTCATGTTTCCTCGACCATTGTCTGGTGATACGGTCCTGTTAGGTTTTCTCTTTCTTTTCCAGCTTGATCCAGTATCGTCAGGTTGCCTGTTTCTCTATTGGAGTGTGCTCAGGTTGTCCCTCTCTGATGGTTGATGTTCCTGTTCGGGTTCCAATTTAGGTTCCCACTAGCCAGGGCTGTTCTCTGCGTTCTGGAAGTATGATGGAGGTGCTTGGCTTTGGTTTCTCAGCTCCCGAAAGAGGAAGGTAGGGGATGTCTGAGGGTTAATAGATCACTGTATCTTGGTTTTTATCTGTATCTGGATGTGGATTTCGTCAGACCCCTGGATCCTCCAGACTGTGCGCTGTTATCAGATCAATTTCATCTCCCCGCCTCACCAGGTAAGGAGACCTCCTTCGGCATACCAGTCATCCGCCGACAAGGAATTGGTAGACCTGGGGCTCCGGTCCTTCCAGGACAAAGGGGCTATTCAATGGGCAAATTCTTTCCTTAGTTCCATATTTCTGGCCCGGAAACATTTCGGCGAGTTTTGCCCGGTCATCAACCTGCGGGCTCTGAACACTTTTGTGGTTAATAGATCACTGTATCTTGGATTTTATTGATTGTTACCAGTTGTATGTTAACTCTTTCTTTGCTGCTGTCCGTGAGAGTAAAGGAATATATGCAAAATACTTGCCTCCTGTCTTTATTAAAATTACAATTATTTAAGCACCAAGGATAGAATCATTTTGAATTATATTTTGTTTTCACAACACAGTGAAACTTAATTTCATTCTAACGTTCCTTTTCAAGAACCTGATAAAATATTTTGACATTTTATAGTATTTTTGATGCTCTCACGCATATTACCTCCCTTATGTTAACTGTACCAGTAAGCAACACAACCTCTTACAAGTACCCACTTTGGTTTTAAATAATGGGATTCGCTTTTGACTTTTCACAGTAATTGTTGTCATAAGAACAGCTTGGGCACTATATACAGTATTACGTCTGCTGCCCGCTTTCTTTCTGCCAACACACAACCAGCTGTCGCTAGACTTATCATAGAGACTAGATATTCAGGACTGCCATATAGTTAAAATAAGTTTAATTAGCATTACATGAGACTAGCAAAATAAAAGGGAGAGAGATCAAGATTAAGTTTTATAGCTATTTTTGTTGTTGGCAATGATAGTTGAATAAAGTAACATTTTCACTGATAGTCGAGGGTAATTAGTTTCCCAGGGAGAAGGCGTTGGTAGCAAGGGGCTTTACACAGGGAACCTTTTGTCAGTTTATAGATGCTCATCTGTCAACTGTCAGGCTCTTTCAAAGAAGCTCTGGCCAAAATGTTTTTCATCTAAACCATTCCCATCTTGGTGGTCCAAATTTTCCTTGAATAATCATTCATCTTCCTATTTGCCTTGTTGAGGCACTTACAATGATCTAGGGTATAGCAACCCTGGTACAGCTGTATGGAGGTGGAGGCAGGAGAGAATTTTATAAGATCTTAGTACAGAAAGATGTAGTGACTGGAGACAGCCTTTTTGTTTGTGGACATTGTGCACTTAGCAAATTAGTCAGGCTATTTTACCTGTGCAATGAGGGATGAGCTTTCGTCTTGAACAAAGATACAATGAACAATATTTGCTTCACATGTTTTGAAAGCCACATAGTTTTTACTCACCCACCAACATATACCGTATATATAATATATATATATATATATATATATATATATATAAACCGTATTTGCTCGATTATAAGATGACCCCCCTCAAAATGTGAAAATTAAATTAGGAAAAAAAGAAAAAGCCTAAATATAAGACTGCCCTATAAGAAAAAAGTTTTACTAGTAAATATTAATTCACGTGTAAACTATTTTTTCATATGTAATAAAAACATTGATTGAGAAAAATGCAGTCTTTGTTTTTATCTACTTTTGCTTGCCAACCTCCCCCCAGTTATGCACATTTGCCCCCCAGATATGCCTTATACCCCCTTATATGTCACTCTGCCCCCCAAAAATGCCTTATACCCCCTATATGGCACTCTGCCTCCCTGATATTCCTTTTAACCCCTATATGGCACTTTGGCTCCCTGATATTCCTTTTAACCCCTGTATGACAATCTGCCTTCCTGGCATTCCTTTTAACCCTCTATTTGCCACTTTGCCACTCTGATATTCCTTTTAACCCCATATATGCCACTCTGCCTCCCTGTTATTCATTTTAACCCCCTATAAGACACAGCCTTCCTGACATTCCTTGTAACTCCATATATGACACTCTGCCTCCCTGATATTCCTTTTAACCCCCTATATGCCACTCTGCCTCCCTTATATTCCTTTTAACCCCTATATGCTACTCTGCCTCCAGAAAGCCCTTTAAAGCCCCTCCATATGCCACTCTTATCCTCCCCCGACTTACCAGTGCTTCTTTAGACTTCTCCCCATGCTCAGACAACCTGAGGTGCTGCTGTCGGCACTTCTATGAATGAGCACTGGAAGGTCATGTGATGCCGGAGCTTCGTCATAGAAGCCCCGGCAGAAGTGGAGGTTGCAGACGCCCACCAGCTGCTGGAGAGGAGGATGCAGGTCCCCTGCAGCTCTGCGGTGGATCTGGATCTTAGTCTTGTAGTCAGACGTCTATTTGAGGTCTGATTATAAGACAACCTTGAATATAAGACGTAAATGGTTATTTTTTAAAAAAAAATTCGTATTATAATCGAGCAAATACAGTATATTAAAATATATATTAAATAGACTTGTGTATTCAGATTAGTATGAACTAAGGAAAGTTGCCTATTTCATGCGTACAAATATCTGAAACAAGGGTAATCACCAACGAAACTGATGAAAACTAATTGCAAAAGTGCCGCCACCATTACAAGCTGTTTTGGCACTATTACAAGCCAATTTGGTGCTTCTTGATGAGGTAAAGTGGGAAGGGACTATGTATAGGAGTGTATATAAAAGTAGCCAAAAAATGGGGGGTGGGGCTCACTGATAGTTATGACTCTGATTGATGGGTCCAAAAACCTGTTGGTGTTTTTCCTTACTTTTCACTCTGGCCAATCAAGATTTACAATGGGAAGGCACAAGCATTAGACATATAAGTGTGCTGACGCCATTTTAACTTGTCAGTAGCAGCGGTTACTGACTGATGAGAGTTGCAGAGGCTGAGATTGATGCTCATAGCTCATATACAAAACTGCAGTTAATTAATAAATGAATAATAGTTTATTTTAGTGCAGAAAATTTACTGGTGTGGGGTGGATTGGAGAAGCTGTAGTATATATATTTCATTTATATACCACTTATAGGGACTGCATCAGACATTTTTAAAGAATTTATTTTAGGGCAAAACACTAAATATTTTGTATTAACTTTCTACCTTATCATATATTATTCTTCATCTTCATTGATAAATATTGGTGACACAACTAGGCATTCTACTGGCCTTGCTCACGGTGTGACTGTCCTGTGCTTTAATGCCCTACCTTATTCTAGTGGATCAATAATTTTTCTTGTTTCTAATATAAGGGCAGGTTCAGTCTGTCTGCATGTGCCCTTATCTGTCTCTGGTGCTGTGGCTCAATTTCCTTATTTACCGTGAGGGATATATATATATTTTGAATTTTGGGGAAAATTCCTGTACGGTGGGTCTGGATATGTGCCAGCATCAACCTACTAACTGTGGTCTGCTACTACTGCTGCTACTCCCATATCACATCCCTTACTCTGAAGGATCAATTAATCAAACTGGTCCATTTTCTGGAGAAACTGAGTCCCATAGCATGCTCCTGGATGTGTGTATCTTTGATGCAGTGCTGTTGTTGCTGCTGGTTTGCTGCAGTGCAAAACCAAGTGTGGAACTCTTCCTTAACCTTGGGATGACCCTGCTTAGAGGTAGGTGAGTACAGAAGGTATCAGGGAACTCCCCCTTTGGAAATGCCTCCCGAATGTGGTTCCCGAATCAAGAAATGTCCCTGAATTCCGTCGAAGCCGAACAGCTGGAAAACAAAATTTTGTTGCAAATGTGAGACATTTTGCCTAAAATTATTTTGCTTGTTGTGCACAAGTCTAATATATAGTTTTTATTCAAGATGCATGAGACACACTGTGCCTTCCTATAAAATTACCTTCAATATGAAGTTGATTAGGCAAAGATAGGTGCTTCATCGGCATAGAGGGACAATGTCTGATGTATTCCAGAAAAATAAACTGAATAAACAGGAGAAGTCGGCTTTTGGGTTAATGGAGGGAATAACAGGTTTTTGGATTTGTAAAATCTGTTCTTTAAAGGGCTAAAGCAGTAATTCTAATTAGACACATTTTTACTAGTCAGTTCAATAACATTGATTCTTCCATGTGTGCAAAATTTGTTGTGTAGAATATAAACTGAAACATTCTGTGCTTGCATTGGTCAAATACACATACATAGTCTATATTTCCAAATGTTTATAACCACTGCAAGAAATTCAGTGTGTTTTTGTAAAATTATATTTCTACAATGCTAAAACCAGATGATAATGGGTGTGCAAATATTTTTACAAACAGTAGACATGTTGTATATGTGTTAATGTATAAGTTTGTGTTGAAGCAATTAAACTGAAGCAATCTAGGACTGACCTTACCATACCTTACTGTTTAATCGAAAAGCCGGTGAGTAAAGCTATATAGGGCTGCATTTTTGTATATTAATACAATAATATGAACTACTACATGCATATATACACTAATCAAACTGGTCATAAGCCTCAGAAATATATAAAAAAAGTCTTTATTAAAAATCAATAAATAAATAAAAAATAAAATAAAAGTTAAAGAGGTGTGTCCCGTTAATCAGCAGGCTAGCACACTGCAAAAATAAAAAAAAGCTTTCATGCAGGGGATCAGACCTTATAGCACAATCCCCCACACACTCAACTGCAAATAAAATTAATGACATTGTTTAAAAAAATACACTAATAGAACACCAAAAAAAAGAAAAATATATATATATTTTTTAAAAAACACAATTAAAAAAATTTTAAGTTTGGAAAGGGGTATGATCCATTTTGTGCCCGGTAACTAAAATTTGCAGTTGAATGAATTTGGGGCGTTTTTATCTGTGCAAACAATCCTAAGAAACATGGAAAGTCTGGTGAAAAGGCAACAGAAATTAACGCTACAGCTCCCATTGCCAGGGTTTGGTAACTAACTGGTTGTATGATAAGTGTCCAAATATTCCTAGTGAAATACCCTGGGTTGTCTCCTTTTCAAAAAATGTAAAGCTTTGTGGGCATATTCTGAGCTGGTGGGCTGCTCAAGAGTCCCAAATGAGAAAATAAAATTTAAAAATGTCACGTTTCGAAAAGATTTTTGTGATGTTTCATTTTGTGTCCCATAATTTAAAAATTGTTTTTTTTTAAATTCGGGAGACTTACTTTAATATTTTTGTGGTATTGTGGTCAATTGAACTGGTTTGGGGGGCATTTTCATGCTAAAATAAAAGAACTTTCATTATTTTAATATATTGATACTAAATGTTGGACTATTTGTCATAAAAAAGAAGATTGTATTAAAAAAAGCTCTATCTTTCCTTGAAAAAACAATATATAATTTGTGTGGATGCACAAAAAATTCAAAAGGAGAATCATGGTTAAGAAAACAGTAGTATAAAAATGCTGGAAAGTCTCAGGGTTTTTTGAATAAAACACCCTCAGTAAAAAAAATGGGTTAATCTGTGTTAACATTAATTTAGGTAAATTCAACAATTCATCCAAAGCCACGAAAATGAGGCCAAACCGCCCACAAATCGGACAAAGATTAAGCAAAAAGCTTTTTTGTGAAATTTGTGGGTACACAAATTCTCGTACACTCGCATTCTCGTTCACTCTCTCGCTTACGCTCTCTGAATGTTTCCCTACCTTCTCTGACGACCATGTTTGCTTCTGGCGACTGATTCTACATCTTTTTCTGCATCTTCTTCATCTTATCCCTTCTGGTTTCTCGTCTCCATTCTGTCTTCAATTTTAAATCCTTAATCTTGTATCTTCTTTCTGCGTTCGCATCTCCGCATATATAACCAGGCAACTTCCGCCAAAATGGCAGTGCTTCCTCCCTCGATCCTCCAATTGGGGAAGAAGACATCACCAAAAGTGCCAACTGAGGGCAATATGGCAGCGCTTGAGGTGATGTCCTCTCGCGATCGTCCGATTTGGAAGATGTGTGCACCGGGCAATGAATTTTGTTCCTGAACAAAAAATTCCACCAATTTTTAGGCCGAACCAAAAAGGAAGGGAATAGAAAATGTTGCCTGAAAACGGATGAGCCAAAAAATTTGTCCAATCGTTTTTGGCCCATTTGCACAAGTCTATAAGGCATGCTAAAATTTTACTCATCCCCTTGAATCACTTGGGTGAGGTTGTTTTGATTGAAGCCTTTTTTTTTTAGCACTTGCAATCTCATTTTAAAGAATGCTAAGCTTAGTTTCAATAGCTAATTGATCATTAACCCTTCAACAATTAAGGTTTAGATATGCCATTGAACTGGGTCTATTTCTGAAAAATACAGCATTTGTATGGATATAAGATGAAAAAGGGGAAATGCCAAAACCTCTTAATAATGAAATGGTTATTACTGGTTTCTTAGTGTCCATGTGAGTTCAGCATTTTCTAGAATTTAAACATTTGAAATGATTGTATTAATTTTGAATAATGATACTAATTGTGTACTAGAGAGTATAAATCCAATTAACAGAATAATAATGTACAAAAAAATGTTCTGTTTATTAAAATGTTTACAAGAATGCCACAAAAATAAACAAACTAGCTATTCAATGGTGCCTTGCATTATTACCAAAGTGATGTAAACAGGCACCAGTTTGAGAGCTGAAATAAAACTGATTATAGCTGCACACATCAATCTGTAAAAATGGTGCTTTTTTGTCCCTGACCTGTTCTAGATTAGAAAAATGTTCACGTTTTTTTCTGCTCTAGATTTACAGTCTTCCATTTTATTATATTTCCCTTTGCATTTGTTCTATTGTCATTATTTACATGGTGTGCTTTGGTGTGACATCCACACGTTGCACAATTTATGACTCATTAGCCATGAATCGTCAATTTCATAGATTATTTTTGCTTGTTATGCTCTTTATATATTATCCCTCTGCTTCTTTTTTTTTCATTCAGGCGCTTTTATTGATTTGTTTATTTTTCTAACAGGGTTGCCATTTTCTTGCTTTTTCACTTTGGATTTGCTTTAAACCCTTATCATTGAAATATAAATCTATTAATTTGAAAAAGTAATTACTTGACAATGGAGATATAAAAAGAGTACAGTTGCTCAAGTACTCTTGTACTAGTCATAATTGCATAGAATAAGAAAGAAATGCAACAGTTTAGAGTTCCTGGCCGGAGCAGGTTGTAACACCCCACTCATTATGCCTTATTTTAATAAGGTTGTCCCTGTTGTAGATATGAAATTACCGTATTTGCTCGATTATAAGACGACCCTGATTATAAGACGACCCCCCAAAATCTGAATATTAACTTAGGAAAAAAAGAAAAAGCCTGAATATAAGACGACCCTAAAGGAAAAAAGTTTTACCAGTAAATGTTAATTCATGTAAACTATTTTTTTTATAAAAGCTATGATTGAGAAAAATATTTTTTTTGTTTTTATTTCCTTGTATTTTCCAACCTGTCCCCCAGTTACGCACATCTGCCTCCAGGCTTGCCACACCAATATGGCACTGTGGCCCATGATATGCCTTTTAACCCTCTATATGCCACTGTGCCCCATGGTATGCCTTTTGACCCCCTATGTGCCACTCTGCCTCCAGAAATGCCTTATACCCCTATATCCCATTCTGGCATTTAGGGGGTTAAAATGCATATTATGGGGCAGAGTGGCATATAGGGAGGTATAAGGCATTCCAGGAGGCAGAGTGGCATTAAGGGAGTTAAAAGGCATTGTATAGAGCACTCTGCCTCCAGAAATGCCTTATACCCCTATATGCCACTCTGGCATTTAGGGGGTTAAAAGGCATATTATGGGGCAGTGGCAGGAGGCAGAGTGCTCTATTAAATGCCCCCTTAACGCCACTCTGCCTCCTGAAATGCCTTATACCTCCCTATATGCCACTCTGCCCCATAATATGCCTTTTAACCCCCTAAGTGCCAGAGTGGCATATAGGGGTATAAGTCATTCCAGAAATGCTCTATGTAACACACACACACACACACACACACACACACTACCGGTGCTTCCAATTTCCTGCTGTATTGCCGGGGCAGCGGGTTGACGTCTCCTTCCGCTGCAGCCGGAAGGAGGTGGAGTTGGCAGCGGGGGGTTTGTCTGCGTCCGTCGCGGATACCTTCCCCGGCTGTCAGAGATCAGAGTTCCCCGCACCGGTGCCGCACCGGTGCGGGGAACTCTGATCTCTGACAGTCGGGGAAGGATTTGCGCGATTGACGCAGACAACCCCCGCTGCTAGCCACACCTCCTTCCGGCTGCAGCGGACGTTGTCTACGCGGATCGCGTAGACGTCAACCCGGTGCCCCGGCAATACAGCAGGAAGCACCGGTAAGTGTGTGTGGGGGGGTATTAAATGGCGGGGGGGGTAGACAGGAGGATCCAGGTCCCCTGCAGCGGTGCGGGGGATCTGGATCTTAGTCTCATAATCAGACCTCTATTTGAGGTCTGATTAGAAGACGACCCCGATTAGAAGACGAGGGGTATTTTTCAGAGCATTTGCTCTGAAAAAAACCTCGTCTTATAATCGAGCAAATACGGTAGTAGCAGGTATTTTATAATGTTCATGAATGCATTTGTTGCATATGCTGTTTTAAAGTGGTTCTGACCCTAAACATTTAAATACATAGGCATTTACTTAAGGTTTAATGAGATTGACTTTGGTATCATAAAGTAATTTCTTATCCTTCCCCCCTTTGAGCATGAGTGGCTTTTGCTGGAAAAGGGTTAGGGTTGCTTGATCTGGGTCAATCCTTATTAGTTTCTTGGGCTAGTTATGTTTTGGCAATAACTTTTATATTTTAGGTCAAGGCAGTGGTATGACCTTGCCAGAAAATGGAAAGAAGATCAGTTTAACAGTTGGAGAGAGAGGAGATAGTCCACCCTTTCTATTTGGTGGCTTAGTTCAGAGAAGTGGTACTACAGCCCGATGTTAGATCACAGCAATTATTGCCCTCTCATTATGAGATAACATAGCCAGATTGTGACAGCCCAGGCTTAGGGTTTGGGGCTGTCTTCTCACAGAAGTGGAGGCAGTCCTAATACTCAGTTGTATATGTGAGGGCATGGTGCTGCCTTCACATGGTGGGATGAGCAGCGAAAGCATTCAGTGGAGAATGTCAGTGTGTAGTAGTGTTTCTCTCATAAATTTAATTTTGACATATGTATGTGTTCTGGCATGGCCCTTTTAGTTTATGTATAATGAATAAATTATGTGGCAATTATTCTGCACATTTTGTGTCCACGTGGTTATGTGCATGAATGTATCAAGTGAGTTTTGTGGGGATTATGGCCATAATGGAGAAGTTAAGAATTCTGCTGGAAAATGGTCACTCTCAGTAAATGGGAAGAGACAGTGTCTTATTTAGTGTATTATGTCTAGGCCAGAATATGCCACTGGGAAGAGATGTTTTATACACTTCTCTCCAGCAATCTGTCAGCAACAGATTGATCAATCAATCTGAATTACATAATTGATTTAATCTAAATTATATATGTATGTGTATATGTGGGTTACTAATGTGTGTGAAAGTAAAAATATTAAAAATGTAGGTTAAATGATATATAATTGGATAGAGGCAGCACCAGCAGAATGGATAACCAAGGCTACATGACAGGGTTAGAAGGAAGCTGCTAGCAGGATAAATGAGTTGTAAAAGTGTTGCTCGTTGGATTATATATTTTTAAGATGTTGGGCCTACATTGCTTATATGATGCCACAAAGAATATTTTTGCTACAAATGCGCTAATTTGTGCACTGATTTTACCTAACATATTAATTTAATCTATTCTGATATAGGCTTTATTTG
This sequence comes from Spea bombifrons, assembly GCF_027358695.1. NCBI lineage: Eukaryota > Metazoa > Chordata > Amphibia > Anura > Pelobatidae > Spea > Spea bombifrons. The sequence goes on from NC_071087.1 coordinate 57,706,121, forward strand.
GAAGAAATAGAAGTCCTTATATGGCGGATGCCAGGGGCGTAACTAGAAGCCTCAGGGCCCGGGTGCGAGAATCTGTTAAGTGCCCCCCCACCCCCAACTCCCCCCCCAAAAAAAACATGATTTTTACACATTTTTTTCTCAGCCCTCCCCTGTTGTGAGAGGAGCTGGCTGCTTGAGAGGTGGAGCTGGCCGGGCCTGGAGGGGTGTAGCAGACTGCAGTAGGCGGAGACCAGCAGGAGGCGGGGTTATCACGGCTAAGCCTGACCCTGTGAGAAGAGGGACAAGCAGCTTTTGAGGCTTCCCGGCTGGCTGAAAGAAAAGGAGGAGCAGGGCCCGGAGGGGTGGGGAGCTATGGGAGGACTGAACAGCATGGTCTCCTAGGTGATGGAATACAGCAGCTTGTGCCGGCTGCTGCATTCCGTGCGCTTGGGCCCCCCTGACTGGCAGAACTCCAGGGCCCGGTCGCAGTCGCGACCCCTGCAACCCTGGATGTTCTGCCATTGGCTGATGCCATATGCCAACATCATTTTTTTACATAAAACAAATAATACAAATAATTGGCAATATATAACAATAAATATATTAATATCTGTATAGCGCTAGGAGGTTTTCCCTTCTATTTACATTACATTTACATTACAGTACAATTTAAATTTTCTATCATACTTTTTACTTAAATTTTAAGATGCATTGTATTTAATTAATACTATGTTAATTATCAGATTTATTTTACTATTTCTACTCATTATTCTTTTTCAAATTGTTTTGCAAAATAAATATTTTTTTCTGTTATAAATCTAACAATATTTATCTCTTTATTCTCTTAACCTTTGAAACATGTTGGTAATTGTACTTAACCTAGTACACATTGTACATTGTTTTGTGCTAGTGTCATAAAAAGTCTTACTTGAGTATTTCAAGTACAAAAATAAGGGACCAAATCTTACGCATGCTTTAATATTATTTGATGTGACATAACCATTGATACAATCTTAAAGATGTAATTGTATACATTTGGATTTTAATAAGATAAAATCTGTAACGTGCCTCATTTTAAGACAAGAAAACCCTATTTCTTACAAATATTAGTAAAAGTGTGATAAATTGTATACATCTGGATTATAATGAAAACAAAATGTATAACTCATTTGTAAGACAAGAAAAACCTATTTCTTACTTTGAGCTTCAAATGTGAGACACCTTCCTGGGGAACACTTTTAAGAAGTCAGAAGAATGACATTCATAGATCTTGAATACTTTCCTGCGATGCCAAAATCACATTTCTAAAATATATAGGGTTTCATGTTATCCTTTTTTTGTCCTAGAAAAATAAGCATCTGGAGGGGAAAAAAACACTTTGTTTATGGTGCCTTTTCTTTGGGACTGTAGACCCAAAAAAAAGATTGTAGATATTTAAATTTATACGAAAAAAAAAGTTATCAGTGTCTCCTGGCAAAGAGTCTCTGGAGACATTGCAGTCACTGTAGCTTTAATTAAATCTAATTCTCTGTGAAATGTACTCTGAGAAACTTTGATGAATGACTGAAGTAATTCACAAAGCTCACTAAAGGGCACCCAGCCCTTGCAGGGGTGTCAAGTCAGGATGAATTGGTTATTACAGGCATGTTTATAGACTGTCTGAGGGACCTTGTATCTTGTGTGGTAATGTCAGAGATAATGTTATGATTCTCTAGAGCTTGGGGGGCTTTGATGACACAGTTAATGAGATGTACCAGGGAGCATCCCAGCAGGTTGCTCTCAGACCTCCCACATCAAAAGGAGCAACATTACCCCTTCAGAGCTGCAATTCCAAATCCCTCAGCTGGGCTTTTACTTTCTAAACCTTTTTTGTTCTTTGTCAACTTTAACTTCATCTGTCTGTTCAAATTCAAAACTTGTTACTTTCCAATTTGTGTGTTTTTTTTTGTTTTTTTTTCGTATGACCTTGCCTCACAATTGTTTTCAAAGCAGAAATGTACAAAACAGAATATCAACATGTTTTAAGTTTAAACTTTCCAAGTTGAATTGATGGCTAACATTTCAAAATTTTATGAAGAAAAAAAAAATGGTAATTTTTTACAATATAATTTTAAATGTTGTTGCTTTATATATGTGTGCCTTTGTGCCACAAAAGTAAATAATTAAATTAATAAGAAAATAGTTAAAAGACGAATAAGTCTCTTATGGATTATTTGTTCACTAATTGTTATGCTTTTCGTTCTGTTTATACATATACCATAGTCTCAATTTTATTTTTAGAGTATTAGTAATGGAACTAAATTATAAGCCATACTGTAAACAGATATACACAATCACTTCCCATTTTAACAAATCACACTGTTGTGGACATATGCTTTGGTGCAAAGTTTGGAAAGCGGTCTTATCACCATAGCAACAAACTAAATAGTCCAAGCTGCAAGAGCACTTAGTTGGTTTCTATGGCAATACAACTATATTTTTTATACAGGACTTGTAGTAATTCATATTGGCTTCAAAACCTGGATTGCTTGTCAATAGCATTGTTATTTCTATTAAATATGCATTTTTTTTATTTTGCATATGTTCTATTAAGTTACTTAATTACTACAAAGAAAATCCAGAACTCTTTTGAGAGTACATTTTAATCACAACTGTAAGGGTATACTTAAATTGATTATTAATTATAATTAAAAGTATTAATTAATTATGTTACATCTGTTGTACTATTCTGTTAAGTGAAACTTTAGTTTACCATATTGAAGATGTTTATGGAGATAAGGATTACGAGCAACCTCCATTGTGAATTTCCCAGACAAAAAACATTATAAGAAAATGCGGGACCTTCTGACACGTAAAATTATACTTTAAGTATGAAGGCCACGGTTTACAAAGAAATTTGGGTAGCCCAAATTGTGTTCCACTTAACAAATATGCTATTTTGCCCTTTATTGCTTCTGCACTTTTTCCCATATACATCTGTTAACGTTGTCAATGACATAAATTAAATTCTTGCCCTTTTAGGTCACCAATCTTATTACTGATTTTGCAGTAACTTTTAAGTGATGCATTTCACAAACCTGTAGCAAAGTTTAATTCTTTTATCCGAGATGTGGAATGAATGTGACCTTTCTCTATGTTACTTATTTTTACCCACAAAATATACATGTGGTCATAATTCTTTCTTCATAAATATTGAAACTAAACAAAGGCAATTATATTGAATATGATAAAAATGAAATAATTACTGCTGAAAAATTATTTGAATATACCTAATGATAACTATACATACATATATAAACTCCCAATAAGGTACAGATACATTACAAAAATGATCGGATACACTTATTTAATATGCAATCATTATACATTAAAAAAAATTGAATAGTTGAAAAGTTACAAGAGTTTTTTTTGAACAGATTAGCCTGGCCATCTCTCCCAAAGGCCAAATGATAATTTAAATTAACAATTGTTTATTACAATTAAAAGTAATTTCCCCTACTGCACCATTCATTGGTATGGCAGCATCCAGACACCTTAATGTTGTCTAAATGCTAGTCTGTCTCTGGGATGAACCTGGCAAAAGACTTTCTAGAAGCTTCTCCTTTCTTATGGGTTCCTATTTGGGGGTAACACCTATCTCTGACTAACTCCAATATAATGATGAAACATGCAGACGTCTGGTGACTGATAGTGTTTTAGTAAGTTGCTTAAATAACATTTCCTCCTGGTTAAATGGATACTTTTTTATTTAATGTGAAATTTTAAAATAACATGCATTGTATATATATACCTTGCAAGAAGTCACTCCCCAGAAAAAGGAGAGCTATGGGTAACCTGTACAATATAACATATATTGAGCTTACCCCGTGGGCTTGATAGGAAGCTGATGAGGCTCCATCCAGGGCACTTCACACCTAAATTGTAGTTCAAAGAGATTTCACTCGCAATCTCCCCTCCTCCAATTAGAGGTTTGGGAGATGACATAACCGCAAGCGCCACTATATTGCCCTCAGTTTACCTGAGAGCAAAATGATGATGCTTGAAGTGATGTCCTCTCTTCCGATTGCATCACCACAAGCACCGAGATATTGTCCTCAGTTGGCGCTTTCGATGACATCCTCTTCCATGATTGGTGGATCGGGGAGGACGTTACCCCACTGCCACCATTTTGACAGAAGTTGCCAGGTGATGCAGACGAAGAAAGAAGATACCAGATTAGGGATTGAAGATTAAAGATAGAAGGGAGAAGAAAGAAGATGAATAAGAAGAAGATGTGGAAAAAGACGCGGAAAAGGCCACTCTTGAGAAAGGCGTCCTGCCGAAACACTGGGTGTGTCTCCACAGAACAGCTCTCCTTTGCATTTGTTTGCCTTTTTCACATTGTTTTTGCCTTTATTTCATTTGACTTTGGACTGTATGCTTCATTTTTTTGCAAGTATATTTCATTTAATAATTTCATATATGTTATTTGCTTTTTTATAAAAATTATTTTTTGTATACTTTTATAGGTTTGTGCATCTGCGTTTGCATTCATTTTTGTCTATGTTGCTGTCTCATTGGAGTCGGCTTGAGAATGTTTGCCTTAGGTGAGTGCCTCTCTACACTTTTGTTATTGTCTCCTTCTGAGAACCTTGTTTAATGGTTACATAAGTTGTAGAACCGCTCAGGAACTTCTGACTTCTATCTCATTACCTTTCTGTCTCAAACATATTGGCATTGTTGATCTGCCAGGCCATACACATCAAAATAATGAGTGGCATCTTGAAGCTCCATGTGAAGACAATACTAAAAGTTTGTTAAGTTAATTTTATTCTAAGAAGAATGATAATTTCAATGCTGGATGCCTTTTTTTTTTACTACCATAACCCTCAAATTGTAATTTGCATAATATATTTTTTTATGATCTACCATGGCCTATCACTGTCATGCTCAAAATCTCAACTATACTTGTTACCTAATGCTGTGCTTTTATAGTTTTTCAGGATGCCCCCCATACATGAGTAGAAAGAAATGTACTAGCCGCCTCACTGAAAGATTCACACAATCAAACAAAAGCACACATCAGTGCTATTGTAGTGGACAGAAATTCTCCAAAATGAATGTGTATCACTTGACGACTCTGCAGAAGGATGAAACTTACTTTTCTTTATTTAGAAATTGACTATATTTGAACAGTGTGGACTGCAGCTGGACTTTTGCTAAAATCTATCCCTATGAGATTAATATATGTGTTACATACATGCCAGTGTACAATGGTGCTAACAAAAATTTACCAGCTTTTTTTTAGACGTTATACCAGGGAGGGTTGTAACATCCTTGCATGGTAAAAGATCTGGATCTACCAGAGACTGGGGAGAATTAAACTCTGGAATAGAAAAATGCTGGTCAGTGTATATTTTACACATATAGCACTGCTAAGAGGCCATCTACAGTATAAACTCTCTCTTCTAGCATGTATCCTCATGGCATTGCTCAGTTTAATGTCAGCAACAACAGAGTCTGAGGAACGTTTAGAACATAGGGCAACCATCTCACCAGATGTTGAAGCAATATAACTAGTAAAATTAGGTCTGATTTTATGTGTGAGTGCATTTTCATAATGACCTGTTCAAACGTGCTATGCCTATGCTTTTCCTACATTCTAATAGTAAGATTTATGTCCTACAATGAATGAAGAACAAGGTGGCTCAATCAGATCTCCAGTGAGCAGCATTCCAACTGGACTTGTTGTTTTATTTATTTTTCTGGCCTTTGAGTCTGCCATATTCCCCACAGCCAATATTTTAACCTAAAATAGAAGAAGGCTCCAGGCACGCAGGGGTTCCATCAGACAGATTTATTGTAGGAAACAGACAACAACGTTTCGACCTCACGATGAGGTCTTTATCAACTTGATAAAGACCTCATCGTGAGGTCGAAACGTTGTTGTCTGTTTCCTACAATAAATCTGTCTGATGGAACCCCTGCGTGCCTGGAGCCTTCTTCTATTTTTGATTTACTGGGGAGCTGGCCCTTCCTGGCACAGCTAAGCACCTGAGTTCCTGTGGGGAGTGAGTGCAGATTCCTAATTCTGGTGACTTAATATTTTAACCTAAGGCATCATTTCTCTCTGTGTATTTCTCGTTACCATGTGATTTCCTGGAATTAACACCAATTATAAATGATTAATTCGTTTTAATGATATATTATCAAGACTTATATTAGCAGTTAGCATTGTATATACAGGGTCAGATTCCCTTTTTATAATACCTGAGAATGTCCCAGGGCTAACCCATGGGTGTCTCCCTATAGAACTCCTTATAAAAGGTGGGAATGGGGTCTGCCTGAGTTAAGGAGGTGGGGCAAGCTCCCAAAATGCCACTGGAAGTGGCTGGTGGTCGGTGGAAAATATTGTTCCTCCACCTTGAGATTAAACACACTGAGACTTGAATACACCACATTATTTTGCTTCTTCTTTTGGAGCCATTGTATGACATCATGCACAGAACATGATCAATGGAGTTAGGCTTGAGCCATTCCAAGTTTATACATTCTAGGCTGCTGGCTCTGAAATAGTTTAATTAAAGTATTTGCCACTTGATGGTATGTGGCTAGCATTACAGCCCCAGGGGATTGGGGCTGTTAAAGAGTCATGAATGAATGTATTAGCGAAAGTGGCAGAGGCTAAAACAGTTAGGGAATTTAAACATGTATGGGTTAGGCATACAGCTACTGATCATGGACTGAGTCTTTACAGCAAATTCTATATTTATTTGTACATAGAAGCACTGCAACCTCTTTGCATTCCAATCTTATAAGAAGAAAAGCTATACAATTGTGCACTTAACTAACTATCATAATAACATAAATGACAATGTCATTTGGAAAGAGACTTTTGTCAGGGTTTATCATGCAAAAATATTAATAAAGTAGGATATAAAATACATATATAAAAACATGTATGCTTAGCTTAACCACAGGAGGTCAGCACAGCTCTTTCCTACGTATGTCAAGGCTATATGGAGACTTAATAAAGACCAACAGCGATGATTGTATTGGTTGTTCATTCGCCTTTGGATTTAGATCCAGGGTATTGCATATTAGAGGAAATAACAGAGATAAAAAGTATTGTAGATATGGTGCTTATGCTGTAACCATCTGCTTTTTTTATCTACGTACTTTAGGATTTGAGTCATTTGTTGAAAACCTCGATATTGCGTGGTGTTAAATCTCCTTAGGCTTGCCACAATGTAATACCACATCATAAATAAACAAATTGTAAGGAGATAAATAATATTCAGCTCTAAAAACCGCATGGTCGTCATGAAATAGAATTCTCCTGTAGTTGGATGCTTATGGTTATAACGTTTCCTCCATGTCGAAACATGTTGATTCCTGCTTTGTCAACTTTGAAACCTGTTTGTTTTTGAATTTACATTTTTACTATATTATTGTAATCTTTCAGCTTTTAATAAACTGACATATGTATTCAATGCATTTAATGCATGCACCAGTTGTGTATCCTCTTGAAATTTCATAATGTCCATTAGGTGTCTATATAGGTAATTATATCAGTTGTGTTAAAGTATAAAGTTAATGTAAATTCTAATAATCAGACAATTCCTTTTTAACTTGCTTTGAACATGGTCATATATATGTCACTCCAATAAAAAGAAAGTCTTACGTCACTGATTTAGTTAAGTCCAATTATTTTGTATACGGTTTTTATATAGGACCAAGGCTATTTAACCCCTATTTTATTATATTTGCCTGCTCACTATAATTGGCTTTTAGGATATCTAACCTATAGCATTTTAATAATTTGCATATAACATATTTTTTTATTATTAAATACAGCTATTAAATTATGCCTAAAAAATCTGTAAATCCTCTTTTTTTGGGGGAGTGGGATATAAGTTCATTACATCAAACTCAAACAATTGTGAATAATGTTTATTTAGATACATAAATATAACAAGAGGAGTTCCTCACACTTCGTTGCAGGTGTGTAGAGTTTTGCACACATGTTACATCAAAGCATTTTTGAGAGGCATTTACATTAGTGTTAAATGAGGTTTAAATATGTAATATATTAGCAACGTTAAAAGTGTTACGGGAGAACATTCATTTGTTTCTGACGCTCCATAACCACCCAATACCATATGGGGAACCTCATGCAAAACATTTATTTGAAATACTACTTGCAAAATCAAAATATGTTGGGTGGCATTGATAAAGTTTTACCTATTTAACACAGTGGGGGGCCAGCAGAATATCTTTTTTTATATATTCTTTTGAAGCAAATCTACGCAAAACAATTAAATGATTTCGGCAACGGCAATGAAAAGCAATTTAAGATTAGTAGCCTACTGACTAGAAGTTAGTAAATTAAGTTAAATGGACCCTGTCAAACACTTCCAAAGACAATTTAATTAAAGTTAAGGAAAAAAGGTCATGAATTCATCAGCATGCTTGTCTATCTTGATAATTCATTAAAAAAATTGCCTTTTTTTATTTTTCTTTAATGATAGATAATTCCAGATTTTATGGAAATGGCTTATATATTTTGGCATTGGGGGGAAAAATCTAATGAAATATTAAAGTAGTAAAAAAATGTGGGCAATAATTGAAGGTTATTTTCTTTTAAGATCACATTATTGGTGATTACTGCTCTTTCTGTATCAAACACATAATATGCTATAAATCTTGAGGCGTAACGTTATTATTATTTCTATACAAATTAACCATCTCATATATATTGTATTATTTTCAAGTACAAAAGAGCATTTCTTAAAATTCAGTTCTCTGTAAAGTTTTCCACCCGACACTTTATAGCATTTTATTATTTCATTCTACAGTGTATCATACATTGTGACGCTCACATCCTGAGACACAAGAACCTTTGTATTGTTCTACATATAGATACAAATAAATAAGGGAACGCTAATATTAAATATTCTGTATTTAGTATGCACACGCTACGATTTAATACATATGTCTATAAATATGTTTGTACTAAATAACGTATCTTTAATAGTCTATTACATTTTAGCTTTAGGAACATTATTGAGCTCCATATATACTAACCCTATTTAGCATACCCAGATTGGCCATTGAACACATTGGGCGAATGCCCAGTGGCAACACCTAGTCCTAACGCAGAGCATTTTAACTGGATACATTTTAGTTAAAGATTTTATAATAGAATGCCTTGTTTACAAAGGCTGTTGTAAAAGTCAAGTGTGTGGCTATATTTATTCATTAAATGGCCATGTACTACATTATTATCCCAACCTTCTGAGCTGGCTTGACAGTGAATGGAAGGTATATTGTTCACTGGCCCACCAGGCATTTGTCCAATGTGCCACATTGGCTGGATCTATGGGCCACTGGCTATGAAGTTCCACAACAAATTTAACCCCTAGTATTGCTCTGCCAAACCCTGTGTGTCTGCCGTTAGGAAATGGTCACCAAAACAAAACACTAATATAGGCATATAGTTATTAAAGTTTTGTAGAAAAAAGGTGCAAGATCTGAAGCTGCCTCTAATTCTATAGTACAGTATCCTGTTCTGTACTCAGGGGCCCCTTTAACCATTTGAATTGCTCACTGAGGCAGGGCTTGCTGGGGTCACATAACTCAATGCTACATAATGCAGTAGAAGCGGGGCAGCTCAAAAGAGCTGCTCTGAAGAGCACTGGGTGCACAGAAGGTAGGTGCGTGTACCATGGAAGGTATGTGTTTGTGTAGGTGTGTGGTGTGTAACACTGTGTGGGGAGTCAATGTGCAGTGTAAGAATAATTGTGTGTCAGTGTACAGGGTTAGACTGTGTGAGGTGTCAGTGTACAGTGTTAGACTGAGTGTGTATGGGGTGTCAGTGTACAGTATTAGTGTGTGTGTCAATGTGCAATGTTTGTTTGGGGGAGGTTCTCTGTACACTGTTAGACCATATGGGGATGCACCCTATGAACCTGGCTCTGCTGCCCCACATAGGAAATACGGTAATTGCTCCGCACCCTTCTCTGTACAGCTTCTTCATTGCTCAATTCTGCTAGGCTTTAAAAATATATGCTATCTATGTAAAAGAATGGGGGTCCAAGAGAATATTCTTGTCTGGGTTGCACTTGGTCTTGGACTGACCCTGGTTCCCATCCTTTGACAAATGGATAGAGTCACTACACTAACAAAGTTTCTCCCTCATCCCAAAAAATGTTTCCAAAATGCATTATAAATGGGCCAAAAGGAAAACTAAATAAAAAAGCCTTATGCTAAGTTTATTTATAAGTTTTAAAAAAAATATTTATATATATATATATATATATATATACCGTATATAAAAAATAATAATCTATGGTAATATGTAAGGGATGGATGTGTCCTTTTAGAACATTAAAGTACTTTATATGATCTGTTATATCAGAGAATGTTTTTGAACATAAATTAGGTTATTGTTCAGCAATAGCATCTACTGTAGAAGCAATTACGAGGCAAAAATATAAACAAATGTGTGTTTTTTTCTGGTTTAGTATAGGCTATTTACATGTTAGCACTAAGAATTGTTATGTTGTATGGTTCCAACAAGGCCCCACTTGTCCTGAACTAAACTAGATTTCATTTGTGTGGGAACTTCAAGTATCGAAAAGGGGAATCACAGTTTAATACACATATGGTAAAAAAATAACAAAAAAATTATAAACTTTAGGATAGAAAAAACCCCCACCCATCCTTACCCATTTAAAACCCACTAGAAATAAGCAATAAGTCTACCACTCATTAACATCTCCTCAGTTACACTTGACTTCTTTCTTCACTACAGATATCTACAACTGGTAATATTTATTTAAAAAAAAAAAAAAAAAAAAAATAATTAAATTATATATATATATATATATATATATATATTGTTACATTTGCATTAAATAACTAAATAACTTTAAATAATTAAATAACTCCTGCACTTCTGCAGTTCAAATATAAGTCACAGGCATTAGAGCGCTTGCTTCTGGTTTGTATGATCCCAGTAAAAGATGACCTAAGATGTGTGATTGGAATACATTTAGTATAAGTTTCTATTTACAGATTATATAGCGCTATATCATATCTTTAAGTGTTTATTTTTCTGTCTTCATTCTTTTCTTCAGTTACCTCAGGTTGTTAATACATTATTAGAAGTTGTTTTCGAAATAATGTAATTATTTATGGTGCATTTTCAATATGTGTTTTCCAGAATCTATTCAAAATGGATTTTTAATTGTTAGATCGTCATGTGGCATTGCATTATACATAGTAGGACTATTAAATTTCTGTAGTTTTTAGATTAATACATAACACATTGCTTACTGAGACATAAAGGTAATTAGTTAATTACATAGCAATTAGGGAAGCAATAAACAAGTAAAAAATAAACTTAAATCACCACTTAAAGCTGGAAGGCAAATAACTTTGCACAACAGATGATATGAGCTCATTTGTGTTTATTTTCATATTTTAAACCTAATCTATTTTGAAATGAAAGAGAGGAAAAGGTTACTGTACAGGGAAATTGAATATTAATTTCAGCCCTTGTAGTCGGTGGCACAAGATAAGAAACAGCAAATATCCAATTACATCTAAAGCTAGTCAAAATAAAATAAACACAAAATGGTGCTGTTGCTTCAGTTTGTTTCAGCAACTTGGGAAAAGCAGAAAACACTATGGCTTGAATGTTATGTTAAACCATGATTTGGAAAGTGTATAAAATGTTCAGACTTCTGGTACAAAAAAATCGAAAGTCTCGGCTTAGTTTGTTTATACAAGAAAAGAAAAAGTACAGTGTATTCCTCTGTAAACCAACATCAAAGAGGTCTCAGGGCTGAATTAGTATATTTGAAGTCACAGTATGGGCTCAGACTCTTTCTGAGGCACAGGGTGGGATTTTTTCCTTAAAATGAAAGGTAAAAACTCCGTTTGCCCTGAGAAATTCTAATTGTGATCCCTCTATTTCAGTCCTCTATGATTAGTTTGTGCGTGGCATGCGTCTACGGTTGGATTAACACCGCATAGTTGGCAGGGAATTCTGCTTCTAATATTCTCCTTTTGGTCAAAGGTGATTGGCCTAAAAAAAAGCAGGAAGATATTTTTAAACAAGATACATTGACTATGATCTGATATTAAAAACAAAAACTATATATCATGACATTTTTTTTGGAAATAGCTTTCTATTTCACACAGTACAAACGGATACATTTGGTTTTGAAAAAAATCAAACCTATCATGAATGATAATTGTTCATAGGCAATTTAATTATGTTTTGAAATAAAGAAACAAAAGTCTTTCAGACACAAAAAAAATGTTTTTGTCTACTGGTTAGTCGGTAAAACTTACCAGAATTTACTGTATATAGTAATCATTACTGTTTCTCAATAAATGTAGCAAAATGCTAATTTTCAAGTATTTCAAGTTTGTGGCTTGCATGAAAGTTAATATTGCATGTAAATAAGAACTTAATTAGCTAAAAATAATATATATTATTACATATAAATAGTAATAATATATATTATTATTACTATAGTAATAATATAGTCATAATAATATATATTATTACTATATATATGTATATATATATATATACAGCTGTATTTGCATGCTATATATATATATATATATATATATATATATATATAGCATGCAAATAAAGCTGATGCACTCAATGGGTCTTCCTTTTATAAAGTTTATTAGCTTAGTAAAGGTCCAATGTTTCGGCTCTCAATGAGCCTTTCTCAAGAAAAGTCTCATTGGGAAAGGCTCAGTGAGAGACAAAACGTTGGCCCTTTACTAAGCCAATAAACTTTATAAAAAGAAGACACGCTGAGTGCATCAACTTTATTTGCATGCTGTATATAGTGTTTTTGGATTGTTAGCACCTAGGCATATTCCAGTGAGTTACATACCAAATCTTTTGTGTGTATATATATATATATATATATATATATATATATCAGAGAATGGAGCACTGGAGGGACTTGAAAAGAACTGAAATTGGCAATTTAGTATCATAAAATTATTTTTACTAATTTCTATTTTTTTCAAGTCCCCTAAGTTCTCTTGTTTGTTATATGATGTTGCTGTGACTGCACCGGGGCTTTTATCCCTTATCGTCTGGAGTGCATGGATCAAGTTTGCTATATATTTATATTTATGTATACATAAACAGAATTTCTTTGAGAATTTTTTTAAAAAAGTTACTTTCTTGCATTGGCTAATTGTTTACACTAAGCAAAATAATAATAATTATTATTATGATTATAATAATGATACAGTTCTTCATTGCAGTTATATTATATTCCAAATGCACTTATACCTATTATTTCTACTTTATTTGTCATATGAAAATATGCTAAATATACTATAAAACTGCAGTTACTAGCCTGACATTGTTAATTAAATTAAAATTGATTCATCTAATAAACTGAACTATTTAAAAATACTGATCATTTTAAATCAATTTTATAAATATATGCAATTTTTAAGGATTTTAAGAACTGTTCACTGTCTAGCTAAATGGGACCTATCTTTTTTTTTTTTTTTTTTTTTTTTAATCCATATAAAGATATACCCACCTTTTATAACTAGTTTATATCTGGAATGAAATGTTACTGTGGAAATACAGTATGCCAAATTATTATATCATCTCTCCATGACACTAATGTAATTTAGAATATTATTAAAAGTTTAACTAAAGTGTGTTATACCGTATTTATTTTAAAACATGTATTAAAATGTATATAAACTGTGTTTTTGTTTTTTTTAAACATAAACTTATACTAAAGGTCATCTAGCTATGAAAATTCTTACAGAAGTACTGTTATTGGGAAAACGACAGTACTATTTATGGGATTATATTTACACAATATCAAAATGATATCTCATATTGAAAATCAGACCAAAACTATGTAAAAAAATCTAATTCACACAGATTCCACATACCTACTTGACACAGTTAGATGTAATGCTGTTTATGTCATATAAACACAGATGAAGCATTAATGTTCTATAGCAGATATGGCACTGCTAACTATATATAAACCGTATTTCCGGTATACTACAGTTTGGAAACCTGTATTATTAACAAATCCTTTTATTATTAGTACTGTGAATGGTGAATTAGTTCCTAGCAACCTATAGCAACAGTCTACCCGTCACATGAAGATTTAGTGTTCCAAGGAAAAATTACTAATTTTACTTATATATTAATACTGAATACTTATTCAACTATATAGTCATATTAAAGGGTAATTTCATAAATGTACACTGATAGGTTAACCCCATTCCCTTTGCTGAGATCATCCTGACTTGTACCCCACGCATCCATGATTGAAAAATATATTGTATGGGTTAGATTAGTGCATGTTTTTTTTCTAATGTATGGGAGTGTATGTATAATGTACACTCATGTATAAAAATGCTACATTATCTAGTGCCACAGACCTAAACACAGATAGATTTACTATTAAACATCTGCTGATCTGCTGATACATATGTTTCAGTTATCTAATGGAAGGGAGTTGCACTCAAAGATAAAGACCAGTTTGGTTGAAATGTTTGGGATCTCTTTTACAGTCTCTGCTTTCCTGTCACTCTCATGTTTGCCTATATATCCATGTAAGTGCTTTATACAGTTTTACTTGTTTTTGGTAATAAAAAGTCTATGTGTTTCTGTTTAGCAATTGTGTTATGCAATTTTTGGAGTGCATTTTCCTTCCATTAGAAATTTCTGTAATTTAACAGAGGCCTAGTTCACAGAGGAGCTGTTGAAGAAAGAAGACACAGGGAGAAGTGGATGAAAGAAGGCAGAAGAACAAGAAGAGGCAGAAGAAGAAGCAAAGTTATGGGAAAGGTGACAGGGGCGAGCAAGCAGTTGGCAGAGAAGGTTAAGGGAAAGATTGATAGAGAGTGTGAGAGAGAGCGTGAGTAAGTATAAATGAGAACGCGTGAGAGAGTGTGAGCAAGTGAAAAAACAACAAAATGCAAAAAAAATGACAGTGATGGGAGATTGGGTTATCATGTACCACCATCAATGTCTGGCTCAGTATAGAGTGATGGGAGGTATACTGTACCACAATAAGTTTCTGGGTCACTATATAATCATAGAAGTCATGCTGTATATTTTCCCTCAATAAAAAATTAGTGCAAGCTAACCACAGAAACTTAGGTTTACCATGTAGAGTCCCACGTGACGCCGTAAATGACCAACTACACAACACAAAGTATATTTAGATAGCACAAAGCATTTTGCCTAGCATTGGCTTCTTCAAAGTGATTGATCACAAAGAGTAGTTCACAAACAATATTCCTATTTACCAATATCTGCTTATTTATTTTTCATACTGAGGCCTAGCGTGCAGATCTGTTTTCTTATTGTTGTTTCATTGTGGATGTGTTTTTTATTTGGAGTGGTACTGAAGTAGATTTACAAATCTTCTTAGAGCATATTAATAACAATATATGGGATTTGCGTTTATCACAGAATGTATTTATATACAGGAGGGAAAGATTAATATATGTACATTTTTCAAAAAGGTAGATATAAACATCAAATTCCCATCTTCCCTTATAGATGTGAAATATACCTAGGGGTCGGTTTAAATAAAACTGTACATATAATAAAACATTTAAACAACAGGATGAAAACATTTAAAAAAATATTTTATTTAACCTTACATATCCTAATAGTGGCTAAAATTTCTATAGCTAGACCGGGGAAAAGCCAAGATATTCCTTCTTGGGTAACTCTAAAAAAACAAGTAGAATACAGCTAGAGATGGAAAGAGGCTTGATAATGGGGAAGTTCAATGACACAACAAGTAAAGCACATGAATATTGGACCTCATATTTCCTCTGAAAGGGGCATGTTCTCCCCCCAAACTAAATAAATTAAGCGATAAAAGGGGGTCATAGGTTGGTGATACTGAGTCGTGTGTTGTGTGTTATATATTTGTGTTAGTAGCAGTTATGCTGTAAAAATACTGTACTACATATATTTATGTTTTATGTTTTATTTTTTACAACAGTATTTATTGATAAAATGTCTGTACTGTCTTTTATATATTGAAATAAAAAAAGCTTATGTAAAAAGGTTATGATGAATATAAATTAGACAAAACTATTTTGAGTTGAGTTGTTGACCCCTAAAGTAAGGGATTCAGGTAAAGGGAGAACATATCCATTATTTTTTAAAGTAGAGATAAAGAGTTTAATAAAATAAATAAAATTATTAAATAAAACATTTATCCCTAGGAAAAAAATGGTTAAAAGTTATAAAGGGAGCATAATCCACCACACTTTTTTTGAGTGAAAAGAAAAGTTGTTGTATTGTGGGAAAATGTCAGGACTGTAAAATGAATAATACATTTGAAGAAAGTAACAGAGTTTAAATCAAACAAAATCAATAAAACATATAATATAAAAAATATTGTAAGAATGTAATCTATCTAATTACTTGCTCATGTGGTATTCAGTACGTGGGACATACTACCAGACATTTATTAACAAGGATAAATAAACACATAGGAAACATTAGGAGAGGGTACATGCAACATAGTATCCCTTCCCATTTTATAGATATTGACCATTTAGTTAGATACTAGAGGGGAGATACTATAATTAATATAGAATTGATTTGTATCATTTTTGTGAATATTATTATTTTTTATATATTTTCCATCTTTATAATTTCCATTTGGCTAAGGTACACTATAGTTCAAATGTTTGGAAAAGCAAATTTTGTTCATTGGAATAACATGAAAGCTGCAGGTGAGGTAAAGTGGTGCGAAAAGGAAGGGGTATGTATGTTTGTATGTATGCGAGCAAAAATGTGTATGTATAAGTGTATTTGAGCATGAATGTGTATATATAAGGGTATGTGAGCATAAATGTCTATGTATCAGTGTAAATGAGCATGAAAGTCTATGTATAAGTGTGTTAACATGAATCTGTATGTGAAAGTGTTGGTGTGTACTAGCATGAATGTGCAAGTGTTTGCGTGTTATCAAAGATGTGTCTCATTAGGTTTCTGTGAGCATGTATGTGTAAGTGGAGTGTGATGAAGTGTGTGTCAGCATGAGTGTTTAAGTGTGTTTTTGTGTAAGCATGAATATATATATGTGGCATGAGAGGCTATGTGTGTGTGTTAGAATGAGTGTGTACATGTGTGTGAGGATGCGTAAGTGTATGTGTAATCATGTATATATGTGTTAACCTGTGTAAATTTGTGCAAGTGTCTTTACATATGTTTGAGTGTATGTAGAATGGGGACAAGGGGGCAAAGAAGACACCGACAAGCTGTTTGGGGACAATGATGACACAGACAAGCTGTTTATGGGCAAATATGGGGGCATTGACAAGCAGTTTGGTGTCAAAGATGGAACAGGCATGCTTGTTGGATGGCACTGATAAGCTGATTGGGGCAAAGGTGGCACTTATAAGCTGTTTGGGGGCAAAGGTGACACTGTGGGACATGTTACTTGGTGAAGTTGGGGGACTCCATGGCAATTTTTACTCCAGGGCCCTGTGGTTTCTAGTTACGCCCCTGGCCAGTAAAGTGGACTACTGCAAGGCCATCCTGAGGTGGGACTATTGACCATTTACTGTCATTTGTGATCGACTTGTTTTATCCCTCTCACATCATGGATTTATATTTTGGGTCACATATTGGTGGCAAAGTTTTAGTCTTTCTCGTTATATTGCCTTGCTCACCCACTTTATATATCATAACGTTAATACCTAAAAAAAATGTATTTGACAACTTGTATGAATCACTGAAGTAAAGGATAAGGGAGAATATAGGAACTCCGCAGTAAAATTCAGATTCAATTAGTGGTCTTACTTTGTGAATGGTTTTACCTGGCACTTCAGATGAATAAACACAGACTAATGTAATTTTGTTTTAAAGAGCATTTATAATATATTACATAGCATTAAACTAAGTATTTGGCACCTTTAGCTGAGAAGACATCCATTATGACACAGCCCTTGTAACAATTTGCATAAATTAACCAATAATGGTTTGTCACTTTACTGTTCAACTATTAACCTTGGCGTTCTTGTTCTACTATATGTCAAAGAGGACCTCAGATTTCGGGAGTGGATTAAGCTACATACTTATTATTCTACAACATCCATATTATTCTTAAGTCAAATTTTATTGTGTATTTAAATATAGGCAGTTAATATTATTTCTATTTGTCAAATGTTTTTTTCCCCCACTAAACATTATACGTATGCAGTTGCTCTTTTAATATGAAGTCTCACAGGAGCAGGGTCCTCTTCTTCTTTTGTACGAGTAAGTATTAAAATGTGTTACTATTATTGTCAGCTTTGTGTATTGTCAAAATTAAGATTATTCTTATGTTGACCCCCCCCCATTTTAATAGAACTACAGAATCTGCTGGTTCTCTATAAATCAAATGTAGTAATAAAAGGTCTACGTAAAAATGCATATTAAAGCAACCTATTGCACGTAGAGTTACCTACATATTTTTTCATGAACACAAACCTCATATGATACTATTTATCATTGCTCTGTCTTTTCTTTCAGTTTGTCAGTTTTGTATATTGTCGATTTTAAGGTTATTGTTAATTTTCACTCATTTATAATGCTATGAAATCTGCTGGATCTCTGTAATGTCTCCATAAACTCTCACATGTTTGGTGCACCAAATATCAAGTTGGACAACCCTTAGATAAAGCATTAAAGTTGGAGTGATTCATTAATATGAATTCATTTAAATAATTAACACACTGACAGGTGTTCAGATGTTAATGTTTTGGGGGTTTGATAGCTGATGCTCATCTCCAAAAATGGGTGGGAAGAAGCACGTGTAATTTGTATGCGTGCCATTTTCTGTATCCCACGTGACTCCTTGTGACATGGTGTTTGTGATGTTTTAGGAAATGTTGCATATGGCATATGGCTTCACTACCGGTTTCTGTCATCTTTCAAGCTTATACTCAGTGCTCTCTTATATGTCAGTCCAGTAAATGTATTTCTAAAACCTATTTTGAAACATCTGATATCAAATCTGTAAGTGCAAGAGAATATGCTATAGGCTTGGGTCCTCTTGATGGGGAGAGAGGGATGTAAACTAGAGCCAAGCTGGAACTGGTTTAAGTGCTTCTTCCCCTTCCCCAGTTTGACCAATGAGACATGAGACACAATAAGTGAGACTTCAGAACCACTATAAAATCCATACAGAAGACTAATATTATTACTACTAGTATTATTGTATACATACATGTAACCTGATGGTTAATAGGAAACATTCAAAACAACAAATGGCACTTATAGCCATACCCACATGCTGGTCTCCAACATTTAGTGTCAGGGCCGGCCCTACAATGGAGCCGACTGGGGCAATTGCCCCAGGCGGCACTTTTGAAGGGGTGGCACTTTGCCGCCCCAAGCGCTTTATCGGTTTTTTTTAAGCGGAGGAGAGAGAGGGGCACCGAGTGGTTTTCGCTTACCCGCTCGGCGCCTCTCTCTCTCCTCTGCGGCGAGTCTCCCTGTTCGGTCTCGGTGCCGGTTTGTAATGCCGAGCGCCGGAAGTGACGTCAATTTCCAGCGCTCAGCATTACAAGACGGCACCGTGGCAGAGCAGGGAGACTCGCCGCAGGACTGTTTAAAGGTAAGTACCTTTAAACGGGGGGGGTTAGGGTAGATAATGGCGTCTGCGAAGTTTAAAATGCTGCCCGGCGTCGGGGAGGGGGGGCGGCATTTTAAAATTCGCCCCAGACGGCATTAAGTCTTGGGCCGGCTCTGGTTAGTGTGCATGTCTGTGTGTGTTGGTGTGAGTGTCTGGGTGTGCGTGTGTGTTAATATGAGTGCCTCTGTGTTAGAGTGAGTGTGGGTCTCACCTGTCTCTCCTCACAATTCTGTCTGTTTCCTTTATTCTCTTCTTCCCACTCTCCCCTCCTCTCCCCTTTCTCCTCTTGTCACTTTCTTTTTCCCCTTTTCTTTATTGTCTGTCTTCCATCTCCTCTAGTTCTTATCTTCCATCTTTTCTCTTGTCCCTCTCCTTTTTTTTCCTTTCTCTTTTCTCTTTATCTCTCTTAATTTCTGGTGTATCTCTCTCCCCTCGCTCAACTTTCATGTGTTTTTTCTGTCTCGTTTCTCTTTGATGAACCAAAATGTTTGCATTTAATTATAAAGCCATGCCCCTTGCCACACAGATTGTCCAGGAAATGGCTGGGTAAAATTATTGGCGGCTGTAAATTGGGAGGGTTCCAATTTAACATTCTACGAATTTGTATTCAAGGTACTATATGCATTTGCCCAATAAGGAGATGGTGATGAGTGTTTTAGGGTAGTAGGCGATTGTCTCTTGGCATAATTTATTTTTAAATAGTCAATATCTGTCCTAAGAGCTGACACTCATATTTCATAAGAGCTAAGAATTTAGCATTAAATCACATAATTAAAATATTTATATTATGGGCTCTAGATGCAAGGCCGCCTAGCCCCGGTTCGAATTTGCAAAACTCAGAGATTTAAAATACACTTGGCCAAGTACTAGATGCCCTCTGCAGAAACAGTTAACTTGGACAGTTCATAAAATAGAAGCAAAGGGTCGCTGAAATTGAGCTGGTTTTCATGCAAAATGACTTCATTCTGACCTTTTTAAAAGAATCAATTTTTGGCATTTAACACTTACAAATTCAGAAATTGTATTGATTGTATGATATTGATAATACATATTGGATTGTAATAACTAGCTCTCTTGTAAAATATTAGATTAATATTTTAATATTTTACACTATTACTTGCATAACTAGAATCAAGGAAATAATGGAAATTAAAAAAGAAATCAAGGCTGGTGCATTTAAAGTAAAATGATATTGAATAATTCAACATAATTCTTCCCTTACTGCAGTATTTATGGCATTTTTGCTGCAGCTCATATCATTTATAGCAATAACTGTCATTTTTGCAGAATATACACTTCACATAATATAAAGAAATTGGGGGGCATACAGTATATATATATATATATATATATATATATATATATATATATATATACACACACACACACACACACACACTCACCGGCCACTATATTAGGGTACACCTTGCTAGTACCGGGTTGGACCCCCTTTTGCCTTCAGAACTGACTTCATTCTTCATGGGTGGCATACTTTCTACAACGTGCTGGAAACATTCCTCATGCATCCATGATGCAAATCTCCTGTTCCACCACATCCCAAAGGTGGAATGAAATCTGGTGACTGTGGAGGCCATTGGAGTACAGTGTACAGTTTGAGATGATGTGAGCTTTGTGACATGGTGCAGTATCCTGCTGGAGGTAGCCATCAGAAGATAGGTACACTGTGGTCATAATGAAATGGACATGGTCAAGTCAATTAAATTCCCGATCCTTCCCCCTTCTGATGCTCGGTTTGAACTTCAGCAAGTTGTCTTGACCATGTCTGTATGCCTAAATGCATTGAGTTGCTGCCATGTGATTGACTGATTAGCTATTTGTGTTAATAAGCAATTGAACAGGTGTACCTAATAAAGTGGCCAGTGAGTATATAGATATATATATATATATATATATATACACATATACTAAACATGGGAATGAAAGAGGTGTGTATGGATCTAACTGCTAACAACTTGTTTAAAGGGGCAGTTTACAGGACAACCCAACTAATGAATATAAAAGTTCTCTGTGAGTACAGGTGTGTGGAAAACTAAAATACTGCTTGGCATTAAAGCAGGAAACATACAATGAAATTCCTGCATATTATTGTGCAAAAGTGTTACCCAGGTGTTGAAAAATGCTGTGAATGTCATGGACCGCATCAGATGGAGACTATAATACAAGGCAGGGCAACAGAATACAGGCAGTAGCGTAGTGGAAAGACAAACCAAGGTCAGGGAGCCAGAGTACAGGAGCAACGAAGTTCAAGCCGTGGTCGGGAATCCAGGGAGCAGGATAAACTAGGACAAGCCTAGGTCAAAACATGGCTAATCAATCAACAGAATGTGCACTCAGGAGGAAGCACTATGAAACAGAGGCATGACCATCAGAGGGTAAAGTCCAGGTAGCTTCTGAGGGTATATATGGAGTTGCGCCAAAAGAGTGGTGGGGAGATAAAGAGAACAAAGAGAGAAAAAGGAAAGGAGAGGAATAAAGAGAAAGAGGGGGGATACATACAAGAGATAAGAATGATTAAAGTGAAGGGGAGAAATAAAGAGAAAAGGAAGAGGTAGGGAGAAAAAGGAGAGCGAGAAAGAAAAAAAGAAAGATAAAAAGAAAGGGAAACAATAGAGGAGGAAGGATGAAGAAAAAAGGAAGAGGAGCTAAAGAGATAATGAAAAAGAGGGGGATCAAACAGGAGGAGAGAGATAAAGAGAAAGGGGAAGAATGAAAGGGGTAATGAAAAAGAAAAGAGATGGGCAGATTAGAACATGAGAAAGGAGAGAGAGGGGGGTGTGCTTGTGTTTGAAAATA
Organism: Spea bombifrons; assembly: GCF_027358695.1. Classification (NCBI taxonomy): domain Eukaryota; kingdom Metazoa; phylum Chordata; class Amphibia; order Anura; family Pelobatidae; genus Spea; species Spea bombifrons. The sequence continues at coordinate 57,728,572 of NC_071087.1, forward strand.
ATTTGTATGTTAGAGCAAGTATGTCTGAGGGCAAACAAGTGTTTATGTGCAAGGGAAACCCTATTTGTGTGCATGTATGGGCAAACGTGTGCGTTTATGGGCAGACATTTGAAGGGGTAGAGTTTATGTGTGTATTTTGACAGTCTATCCATTACTATTAGTCTTTTGGGCTTAAAAGGTATAGAATGAATAAAGGATGCATGTGAGCAAGGATGAGAGGAGACCTAAGACTCTCAGAGGAGGCGATTGTGGGTGCAATATGGGTGCTAGGCAAGTCCTGTGTATGCAAGCTGGGCAAGTCCCATGTCTATGTGTAATCTGGCTGCTGGACAAATCATGTGTGTGCAATCAAGGTGCTCTGTAAATCCTGTGGATACAGTCTGGGCTAATCCCGTGTCTGTGTGCAATCTAATTTCGGAGGCATGTCCTTATATATGAAATATGCATGCTGGGCAAATCCTGAATGTGCAATCAGGGTGCTAGGCAAGTCCATTGGATGTAACCTGGGTGCTGGGCAAGCCCTGTGTATGCAACCTGGGTGCTGGGCAAGCCCTGTGTATGCAACCTGGGTGCTGGGCAAGACCTGTGGATGCAATCTGGGTGCTGGGGCAAGTCCTGTGGATGCAATCCAGGTGCTGGGCAAGTCCCTTATGTGCAACCTGGCCCAAGTAGGGAACCTGAACACCAAAGGCTGGGGGTTGCTGTGTCCTGACACGGAGGAGAGAGAGAACCCTTTGCTGCCCTGAACGAGTGACGCAGCACCTCCATTTTGTAACGGAGTAGGACTGGAGACTTAGGTGCGGTCAGCGTGGGGGGGGGCAGGTGATGTGGGTGATGTGCTCCCATGATTTTGCTCCTAACGGCCTGGATACAAGTGGCCGAGTTAAGCGACAACAAGATTACGTTTTGCCTAAGGGGCAAAAATCCTTACAACAGCCCTGGGTTGATCACACCAAATTTTGCTTTGATTTAGATTTTTCTTCTGTTCTTTCTCACTTTGCATTTTGTAAAATGATAAACTATTAACATTCTTAGGTTACAGTGTTTTTTCACACCTGCCTAAAACTTTTGCACAGTACTATATAAATATATATATATATATATATAAATACATATATGTTTATCTTAACAAAATATATCTCTGTAAATGAAAGCATCTTTAAAGTCACTAAAAATATTACACCAATGTGTAAATTCAAAGGCATCTTCATTTAGCAGCGCTAACGATTGTGTCAAACTGGTATATTACGTTTTAATTACACAGTTATATAGCTATCTACATTAAAAATATAGAAGCTGCTTCTTTTTACTGCAATGTTAATGTGATATGGTGGTAATTATATATCATGCAAGCTATCATGTTGTAAGATGCAAAAACGGTTATGTTGGTTTAATGGTTTGATCTCAGTACAAAATATTTTCAGCAGGCATACAAGCCATACTTTAGTATTCAGAAATGCTTTCTGTATTTTTGCTAAATCTGAAATGATATGCAAGTAAATATTTAACCAGCCCTGCTATAGAAAGGTCAGTTATGTGTGCCTGCTTATGTAGAACATGTCATCCTCTAGAGACAATATTGCCCATAAATGTTAATTTATGTTAAGATACAATGTTAATTGTTTTCTGATTTTTGTTCCCACTTAATGATATTATTATCATACCAGAGGTGCATCTGTACCAGATTCCTGTTTCCTAATGGGGAGGCAGGATGTCATCACACCTACAGCCATTGTCAACTGGACTTCCTGGGCTGAGCTGAAACAGTTGGAAGACTGTGGAAGATAAGGATACCTATGATCTTTAATGGGCTACGTCTATACTAGAGGAACTAGTGGAGTATTGTATTTTGCAGCACAGTTAAAGAAGATCTATAGTGATGTTATATAATAGAATTTATGAGAAGCTCCATTCCTATAAATAGGTAGCTTATTGTTTAATAAAACACAAATGAACCATTTAGTGATATATGTTTTGTCATGCCAGCTGTTTACATCGGCCATTACCAAGACCCAGCCTATGTTTTTCGCATCCAAGGCAAACAGTGCCCACCCCTCCAAAGTATGCTCCCCACATGATTATACAATCGTCTGCAGTTGTATTGCAGATTATAGATAGCCACAGTAGAGGAAAGATTACCCCCCCACACACACACACACATACACCCTTACCATGACCTTTTGACTCTAAATAAACTAAAGGTTAATATAAAAATTAGAGTTACCAATAGAGTTTGATGATAATTGGCATCCTTTTAAAAATATGTATCTAGACAAGAAATAAAAATCAACAGTAGCATATTTAGGGAACGTAACAGAAGCAAAAAAATGCTTAGCTAAATGCTGTCCTGGTTCCAAAATGAATAACATTAAAAACACAATTTAAAGCAGTTTTAAATGATCATTACAGAGCTGGAGACTAATGTAGTGGTAAATTTTACTAATAAAATACCAATTTCCTTAAATACCATTTACAGAACACAAAATGTTAAGACAGTCTAATGTTCACGGATTGGTGAGCCTGTAAAAAAAAAAATCAGAGGCCAATTGGGAAGTGCATTGTTAATGCTATTAAATATTACTTAGTCTAGCGCCTGCTGCATGTTCAACAATTTAAATTTTAATTGCCAGCTGATTCAGAGGTAAAGCAGAATATATGTAAATCCTGTTGAAAGCTAATGTCACTTTGGCTGCTGCTTAAAGATTAGCTGCTGCAGCTCCTACAATTAGCAGCATGAGCATCGAAAGGTATAAAAGAATGTGTCACACAGAAACATGGAGGTAATTCATATTAAAGTCAAATGGATTTTCTAAAAAGCAGGCACTATACCCAAAGAATAGATCTTTACCAGTTGTCATCAGAAAGTTTTTTTTTCCTTTTTTACAATTCACAAAATTATTGTTTAAGATATCGGAACATGGAAGATTTAACTAATGGTAAATTTCATGACGAAAATGCAATTGTGTGTCTCCAGTAGACATGGGTTAGCTGGCTCTGTCTCCACACGAACCCACCAGCCTGTGCCAGACCCAATGCTGGACTCTTTGAACCAAATACAAACCGGGTAAAACTCACCTACAGAATTCTGTAAATCCTTGCATGATCCTCACAGATGCACAGAAGGACCAAACTACCAAAGAAAACAAAGTTTTAACTTCAGCTCACTCAGTTATAATGTATAAAAAGTAAAACAAAAAGAGCATATTTAATATCTTAATATCGTCAGCATTTGAAGTTATCCTAAGATTAGGAGTTGGAAAAAATAATTTATATAACAGGTAATGCTACCCATTTTTATTCCATAATAAACTACAGATTAATACAAATCCTAAAGATAAAATGTAGCGTAGAGTGGTATATGTGGATGAGAGTGTTGTGTATGGAAGTGTGTAACTTGTGTGCCCCAAACAACATATCTGTGCCATCTTTGCCCCAAGTAGCATGTCTGTGTCATCTTAGTCCCCAAACAGTTTATCTGTGCCATCGTATTTCCCAAACAGTTTGCCAGTGCCTCCAGTCTGCTTATATAGTTACATAGTTATATAGGCTGAAAAAAGGCATGCGTCCATCAAGTTCAGCCTTTCCTATATCTGTTAATTTGTTGCTGTTTGTCCAAAAGAAGGCAAAAAAAAAGTTTGGCTCTTTCCAATTTTGCACTAACCAGGGAAAAAAATTCCTTCTTGACCCCAAAATGGCAGTCGGATTTCTCCTTGGATTAATAAGCTGTTTCCCCATAATTAAAGATTATATCCCTGAATATTATGTTTTTAAAGTATCCATCCAGTTGCTGTTTAAACGTCTGTACAGACTCTGATAAAACTACCTCTGCAGGCAGAGAATTCCACATCCTTATTGTCCTAACTGTAAAAAAACCCTTTCCTCTGCCTTAGACTAAATCTCCTTTCTGCCAGTCTAAACACGTGACCATGTGTCCTGTTTATGAACAGATTTCCACACAATGGTTTGTATTGGCCCCGAATATATTTATATAACGTTATCATATCCCCTCTGAGGCGACGTTTCTCTAAACTAAACAGATTTAAATTAGTTAACCTTTCTCCATAACTATAGTGCTCCATTCCTTTTATTAATTTTGTAGCCCGCCTCTGCACCCTTTCTAGTGCTATGATATCCTTCTTTAGAATACGTGCCCAAAATTGCACAGCATACTCAAGGTGCGGCCTTACCATTGATTTATACAGAGGCAAGATTATCTTTTTATCCTGCGAATTGATGCCCCTTTTTACACATGACAATACCTTACTGGCCTTAGCAACTGCTGACTGACATTGCACATTGTTGCCTAGTTTGTTGTCTATAACAATTCCCAAATCCTTCCCATTTGTTGTTATCCCTAATTCACTACCATTTAATATAACTTTACATTTATCTACATCTTTGCCACCAGACAGCCTGCCTGTGCATTCTTTGCCACCAAACAGCCTGTCTGTGGCTTCTTTATCACCAGCCAGCTTGTAGGTGCCCCCAAACATACACATTCATGCTTACATATACTTACACATATACATTCATGTTAGCACACACACACTTATACACACCTTTTCATTCTAACATACATTGATACGAAAACACTCCTTCTCCAAAGTGCTTATAAGTCTTATTCAACAGTTTATATATTACGCACACTTGTCAATTTTCCCTCTGTACAACCAATAGAGATGCTTGGGAAATGCTGAAATTGCTGAAATGGTGTTTTATTTTTTAACCTAATTACAGCTGCAACTTTCCAGATCCTGGGGAATGAGACAGAGCCAAGTATTAAATCCTAATCCGCATAAATCATATTACTTTTACATATATACATTAGCTGTACAATACCATTTGCAACATTCATTAAGTAAAGTGATTTAACAAATTCACTATCGCACATTCATTCACTCCTATATTGTCTGCTACTCGGTGTTCTACAAGAGTGTGAAGGCTTCTGGACAATTTGAATTTAAATTCCATAAGATAATGAGAAAGGTTAGAAGTGCCACATAATAAGTAAATTTACTATGGATTTTAAGATCATTTTTTACATAAAACTACAATTTTGAAAAAATTATATTTGCCGAATTATAAGTGTCCAGCATAAATAATTTCAACTCTTTTATATAATTTACAATTTTTTCATTGACTTTTGAACCTAGCAAAATGACATAACCAGAAGTGCCAAAGAACACATGCTTCCCTGGTTTAGTATTAATTTAAAGCTTTAAAGCATTAAAGCTTTCTCTTCTCTTTATGCTTACTGATTTAATGTTAATGGCATATAGTGATATTTACAATTCTAGCAACCTAATCCCGATACACAGCACATGATATCTAATGACAGATGTGACCCAAAAAGATTGGGTTCTGACTGTGTGAGTAAAAGAACTTGGAATGTTCTTTCATATTTCATTAATACATTTTGAGCATGTTTAGTCCCAAACCACTTGATACATTCCTCTGATGGTTCTGTCTTAATTCTTCCACATAGGATCATCATGAATCTATAATGCCTATGAGAGGCAAGATTATTCCTGCTTTACTGTAATCCTATAGCAAAGTGTGCTACCTAGCAACACACGAGTATTGACAACTGAACAAGCTTTTATCTCTTATAAAGCATACACAATTATTTGCCTAATTTGACCGTACATACATTTATTTATTATTTATATGATATAAAAATACATATACATATAGATATGTATGCATCTGACTATGAACACACAGTTATACACGGCAGCAATTCAATATTTTGTTCACAGGTCAAGAAGTCCATTTTTTTAACTTTTTTTTAATTTTCCATTAATAAAGTGTCGGTAAAATAATAACAAAAATTTCTGATATCTGACGAAAGTGCTCTGAAAAATTAAAGGATAGCCAATTTTTTCAGATGTCTGCAAGAGAAGTTCAACGTTGGCTTTGCTTATAAAATGGTAATATATTTTGCCATAGCAGGTGACCAATGAGAACAAACTGCCCTGAACAGATGGCTGGCCATTCATTTGCTCAGAATATGTTAGATGGCTAATGCCCTGTTTAGAAGACCCAAGACATTTGTTAAAGAAAAATAAACACTTGTCTGTGGGTAAATGCTATTGATAACATGTCCTTCTCACATCAGTACAAGCATAACCGTTCCAGCGGATATAAGGTCCACAGTCTGCCAGCTGGCAATAGAGCATAATATTAAGAAAATGATTCATCAGACTAAGAGGTTTATTAATTATACACTTCAACTGGTGAAAATAGATATATTTTACATATATTATAACCTATATAACACATTTGTAATGGGAATTAGTATCAGTGCTAAAGATTACAAACTGAATGTACTTTCAAAAAATCTGAGAAAAATGATTTGAAAGATGTAACACATTTGATTCCCTCATATGTGTTATTAGATCATTGGTTCTGAAGTTTGGGATTTGTTTGTGGTGTTACTCGTAGCACAGCATGGTAGGACTGTCAGATTTCTTCTGGAGAATAATGTAAAATGGCACACAAAACACACAAATAGCATTTGCCATGAATCATTTCTACTCCTGGCTGGCAAACAGTCACCAAAGGGACACATTGGAAAGCCTAGAAACACAGAATTTGGCAAAAGATAAGAACCTCAAACATATTCATTTCTTCATCTTGTCTTGGAAAAAAACAGGGTTACAACTATCAAATGCATGTTTACATTTTCTCACTGTATTAACCCCAACCACTTCTATTAGAAAAAAACGTGTACTTAACACCCTAGTGTCTGTTCATGCAATTGCCAGTAAAGCAGTGTTAGTCTTAAATACATAGGTCACCTAACACCAGTTTTGTATGTTATACGGAATTAAGATTATTTTTACCGTATCATTCACAATCGGTATCGGCATACAGAACCATTAAAAATGTATATCGGTAGTCCCTACCAACCCTACCAACCGTGGTACTTAATACTAAGACATTGTCAATGCTGCTCCGGAACTGCTGAATGTCTGAGTTGAAATTCCTGTGCTACAAAATTTATGCTATGCTCTTAATACTCAGCCCACCAATGTGTCTACCTTTGCTGATAATTAGACATGAAATCTCTGAATTCTGTCCTCTCTATCCACACTCTCTTCTCCTACCCTAAACTCTCTTTCCTCCTTTACATTAAGTCAGTTCTCTCCAGCCACTGCTATTCAGATTTCTTCTTGCCCAGCCACTTGTCCCCTTATCCTACCCCCTTCCTCCCACACAGTTTCTTTCGTCCTGTCCCGCTAGTATCCTAACGTCTTCAACCTCTACACTAGATATATCATATGCACCTAAGCAGTGGGGTAACAAAAGGGGTTTCATAGCTCACAACTTTGACAGGGCCCGCCTCTCTAAAGGCCCCTGCAATGACTTGTTCCTGTCTCTCCGTACCGCTTCAAAAGTATTCACAGAACAGAAAGGGCCCTTTCTAAACAATTTTGTAGTGACATAGAGAGAGACAGGCATTCAGCGGGTCACATTACATCAATTAGTGAAACTAAAGCTGCTTGCAGTTTGTAAAGGGGTATGTATGTTTGTATGCATGTGAGCATGAATGTCTATGTGTAAGTGTATGTGAGCATTAAAATGTCTAAGTATATGTAGGCATGAATGTCTTTGTATAAGTGTATGTGAGCATGAATGTCTATGTTAATGTGATCAGGCATGTCTATGTATAAGTTGATGTGATCGGTCATGTCTATATATAAGGTATATGTGACCATGCATGTCTATCTTTAAGTGTGTGACCATAGATGTGGATGTTTAAGTGTGTGTGAGCATGGATGTGGATGTGTAAATATGCACGTGAGCATAGATGTGTATGTGTGAGTGTAGGTGAGCATGTACACTGATTAGCCATCACATTATGACTACTGACAGGTGAGGTGAATAATATCTTGTTATCGTGGTTCCTGTCAGTTGGTGGGATATATATTAGGCAGCAAGTGAACACTTCGCCCTCAAAGTTCATGTGTTATAAGCAGGAAAAATGGGTAAGCGTAATGATCTGAGCGACTTTGACAAGGGTCAAATTGTGATGGCTAAACGACTGGGTCAGAGCATCTTAAAAACTGGAAAAGGGGTGAACCGACGGCAGGGTCATGAGTGGCCAAGGCTCATTGATGCGCCTGGGGGCGAAGACTGACCGGCATGGTCAAATCCAACAGACAAATGTTATTGCTGGTTCTGATAGAAAGGTGTCACAATACACAGTGCATCACAGCTTGTTGTATGGGGCTGTCTAGCTGCAGACAGTCATTGTGGCCCTGCCGAACCATGTCCACTGCCAAAAGTGCCTACACTCGGAATGTGAGCATAAGAACTGGACCATGGAGCAATGAAAGAAGGTTGCCTAGTCTGATGAATCACGTTTTCTTTTACATCAAATGGAAGGCTGGGTGTGCGTCGATTACCTGGAGAACACATGGCACCAGGATGCACTGGCAAGCCAGAGGAGACACTATAACGCTTTGTGCAATGTTCTGCTGGAAATCCTTGGGTTCTGCCATTCATGTGAATGTTATTTTGACACATACCACATACCTAAGCACTGCTGCAGACCATGTACACCCTTTCATGGACAAGGTATTCCCTGATGGCATTGGCCTCTTTCAGCAGGATAATGCTCCCTGCCACAAAGCAAAAATGGTTCAGAACTGGCTTGAGGAACACAACAACAAGTTCACTTGGCCTCCAAATCTCAATTTAATCGAGCATCTGTGGGATGTTCTGGACAAACAAGTCTGATCTATGAAGGCCCCACCTCGCAACTTACAGGACTTAAAGAATCTGCTGCTAACGTCTTTGTACCAGATACCACAACACACCTTCAGTAGAGTCCATGCTTCAACAGATCAGGGCTGCTTTGATGGCAAAAGGGGGACCTACACAATATTAGGCAAGTAGTCATAATGTTATGGTTGATTGGTATATGTGTAAGTGGTATGAGATGGAGTGTGTGTTAGCATATGTGGTGTGAGAGGAGGGAGTGTGTGTGTGTGTGTGTTAGAATGAGTGTGTACCTGTGTGTGTCAGTGAGTATGACTAAGTGTGCGTGTTAGCAAATGAAAATTTGTGAGTGTTTACATATGTATGCCATAATGTTGGAGGGGGCAAGGGGTAATGAAGGCACAAATTAGCTGTTTGGGGGTACTGACATGCTGTTTTGGGGCAAAGGAAGTACTCACAAGCTGTTTGGGTTAAAATATGGCTGTGTGGGACATGTTACTTGGTGAGCGCTGCCATTTTGGGTTTATTATCTAACATGAGTGCAAGATCTCACAAATGTTTTTTTTGTCTGATAGGGCACTAATTCCCAAAGACACGCTCCAAACTCTTGTGGAAAGTCTTCTCATATAAATGGAGGCTGTTATAGTCCAAAGAGGAAGGCCAAATCCATAGCAATGACCATGGTTTTGGGATAGGGTGTCCAACAACTCGTATATAGGTGTGATGGTCAGGCGTGCACATTCTTTTGGTCGTATAATGTAAAGAATGAAATGATTGGTCTTTAGAATTTTCCTCTGATTGAGGTTGCAACCATAATTGAGATAGATTTCTCTTCCGCTTCTCTCAATGAATTATCTTCCCTGTTTCATGGATCATGCTGCTTGTCTAAGCATTGAGTTGTTAATGTTTTTCTGACGAGTATCATGCAATGATAATTTGTTACTGTGAAACCCTGTAATGACTTTTAATTGTGACTTCTAATGTCACACGCTGTCATTTAAATCTCAATGCCTGTCACATCTTTGTCCTCACTGTGAGAATATACAGCTCTATTCTCCTTCAAACATCTGCATTAGCACATGGTTTATTTCTTTCACCAACTGACTCATCAAATACAGGCATCTAGAAATATTGCCTATGGTGAATAAGCTTGTTCAATAATTGTATTAAAAAATAGTTGAGATTATTTTTTTTCCAATGTTGCAAAACCGTGTCTGCTTTTGGTGAGTCTATTGCATGAAAATCCCTGAATCAATTTAGCACATTTTAAATAATAATTAGAAAACTAGGGGACTCACTCCATCAGAATAGCGTCTTTCAGGGTGCATTGTGTGCAATATAACACTGCTGAATGACCTTTTCACTTATACGAATAGTTAAATGATCAGCACCAAACAAATTGTCCAAACAACTAACCAAACAATTTGTATTGTTTTTGCCCTTTTGCACATGTCTACTATCTGTTTATCTATCTATCTATCTATCTATCTATCTATCTATCTATCTATCTATCTATCTATCTATCTGTGTATCATGTCACCGAAGAAGGAATAAAATTACAGATTAGTAGTAAACAACAGTCTAACTTAGGTTATGATTTAGTTATCAATTTCACACACTTTTAAAGGTAAAATTCAGTCTTGCATGTTTAGTATTTAGGGATTTCTTACTAGAAGCTCGTGTTTAGTTAGTAGCTTCATCTTCCAGTTTTTCAAACCAGTAAAGCTTAAAAAGAACAAAATCCTATAACAATTTGCCCTAGAGCAATTCCTCAAGACCACAGCGGTTGTTTGACTGACTCTAAAATTTGATGATCTTGTTATTCTGTAGGGTAAAGTAACACCTATATAACTAAAGATTATAACAGCAAACACGTTTGTGAAATTGATCTCTTTATGTGCAACAGTTGGGCAGTATACCTCAGGCCTGCTGGCTGGCATTTCCCACACCAAGGCCACGTCTTAAATGTCTCCCTATCTGCAAAGCTGGTAAGATTGCTGGATGCATGCGCATGGTAAACAAAATCAGCATTCTTGCATTAACAACAATAACGGATGTTGGACATCTTTTTTTAAATATTATTGGGACCAAGGGATCAAGTGCCTGACCTCAGGAAGGGCACTCACACTAAAACACACTCTGACACTTACACTAATGCATGCACCCAGATACTCACTCCCACCCTACTAGACACACATACATCACCAAAGACACATGTTCACACACTAAAATACCCACATGCACTCACACTAACATACAGACAGAGACACACGTTCACACATTAACATACCCAAACACACACATGAACATACCTAAATACACGCTCACACAATAAAAAAAAACAGACACACACTAAAATATCCAGAGACACCTTCACTAGCACAAGCCAGATATACATGTTAACATACCCAGACACCCATTCTAACATACCCAAAGACAATTTGGAGGTCAGAGACCAGAAGCACAAGGCACTTTAACAAAGGCACCCATTGTGTATTTGCTAATTTCTCTACAAGGTGGCAGTGAAAGGTAAGGGTGGCTGGGGCCATGCATATACTACATGCGCTACAATCTGAATTCATACAATGCATTTTTCCATTCCATATATATAATATAGACCCTGAGAGTCTTTTTTTTTACCAATATTTGGATAGATTAGAGTAAAAAACCCTAAGACTCCAGGGCAAATCATCAGAGTTTCCAGGTATAACTATGATGTATTCTTAAGAATTTTAGTGACTCTGGGAGTTTTTACCTCTTTGCATTCTACACAGTACAGCAACAAAATACACAGATAAAATTACAATAAAAATCCATTGCATTCTTGCTGTTGCATTTTTATTTATCAGACATATGGAAGACATTTTAGAACCACAGGCTTTATTAAGCAAGGAACTCCATTTAGGATTTGGACCAATTCCAAAATTGATCTAAACCTTCCTTAAGACAGCTGAGCTACTTTTAAACATCAGCTTTTCGCTGACTGACAGGTACGGGAATGGCAAATAAACTGGCAATCGGCTTACACTGACATCAGTTGTAAAACATCTGTCTTGCTTATTGAAAACAGGTCTGCATATTCATGCGCATTTTTCAAACGTCTCGAGAGACTTCATGATGTGCAACAAGTGGGGCTCCATTGAACCACCACCGTATGCCAAATGCAGGAGATCACAGCATTCAGAAAAGTCTTCATTTCCATAATAAATCTGTTACTTACACTTCTGTGGACTTAACAAAGACGTAGGTAAGCATCTAGGTTTGTCCCGGGCTGGAAAGGTGGCCAATATTCCCTAATTTAAATTACTCAAGTTGATAGTTTTTAGAGGTGTATTAGTTTACCTCGAGCTGCCAGGTTATTTAGCTTTTTTTAAATAAACAGTTTTTTAAAGTGCTGGAGGGTGCAGGCAGCCCGTGAAGCTTAACAAACCACCTCATGTAGATGCATGTGCCGGTGCATGGGTCATGTAACCCTGCACAATGTAGGTTCACCTGTGCACTTCTATTAAGACAGACCGTTAAAGCACTTTACGTTAAGAGCTTGGAGGTGAGTTTGGGGACCCTCACTGTGTGTCTTTTAGGGGGACCCCAATTATTTTTAGGGGGAGTTTTGTATAGAGACTATAACTGATATCTGAGTTCATTGATGAAGAAATACCAATATGTGTGGACATGAATAATGTGCTGTTCCAGTTTCTCTAACAACCTCTGTGAAATATACAACCATGTCGATCTGCTTTTTTCATCTAAAACAGAGCTAAACTATATAATATGTACATAGAGGTCTGCTCCAGTACCCAGGTTGCACCCACAGGACTTGCCCCAGCACACAGATTGCAGACACACATGATTTGCATCCACAGTGGTTTTCCTCTCGGAGTCTCTGGTCTCTTTTCAATCAGGGCTAATCTCAGTCTGGCTCACCCACACTCTTTATTCATTTTATACCTTTTAGGCCCAAACCAGTAACAGTAATAGATGGACTGTCAGAATACACACATATACTCTACCCTTACAAATGCCTGCCTATAAACTCACGTGCCTGCCCATAAACACATACATACACGCATTTACACTTCCGCTTACACATAAATTGTATGGCTTACACTTGCCCTTGCATCCTGTAAGGACCCGGGTCCGTGGTCAGACGGCTACCACGACCCAGAGCGCCCAAAAAGGGAGTTTAGGAGTTATTGCGCAGTAGCGGAGTTGGACAGGGCCTGATGCAGGGCGACCGCACTCTCCAGGGTTTCGAGCACCTAGGGTTGTGCAGCCACATACGAGCGCCCTGACATATCAGCGGATGTTATCCTGCAGGCACCCTGGAGCAGGTATGAGACATAACAGAACTTAGAAATGGGCAGGATGCTGCAGGCTGGGAGCGTGGAAGCGAAGCAAAGGATATAGCAGAAACATAGCAAGCAAGGGGGACAGAGCGAGCAAGATACAGAGAGAGCAAGGAGGACATAGCAAGGAACAGAGAGACCAAGCAAGAAACATAACCAGACAAGACATCCATAATACAGGGCACAAAAGGAAACACGACAGGACACCCCGCTGCCAGGGATACAAGACGAGACACCCCGCTGCCGGGGATACAAGACAAGACACCCCGCTGCCGGGGATACAAGACAGGACACCCCGCTGCCGGGGATACAAGACAGGACACCCCGCTGCCAGGGATACAAGACAGGATACCCCGCTGCCGGGTATACAAGACAGGACACCCCGCTGCCTGGGATACAGGTTACATGAGACTGACACACATAAATACATACAGGAACTAGCCTAGGACTATTTGATAACTATTGGAGATTCCGTCACATCTTATGGCCATAGTATGCTTAGCCCACCACTACGCCAAAGTACTCCAATGACGGTGGGTCCTAACGCTAATCCATGCTGACAGTGATACTAAACAAACTAAACATGAAACCCAGACACATAGCAATGAGAGACATACCTGTAGACTGCACACTGGGACAAACAGAACACACAGGTGGGGCACACCTTATAAAGGAAACAGAGCTAAAGCAAAGAGCAAGACTGGAAGCAAGGAATCAGAGGTACCGGACAGAACATAGGGACCTCCAGGAATGGAGTACTGCAAAGGCAGGAAACCTGTAGCAAGACTAGAGAAACTATAGCAAGGCAAGGTAAACTAAAGACGTGCGGCTCCGCAGCCCGGATGGGGCCTGACACATCCACACATACTTGTTTGCCCTTAGATATACTGGCTCCAACATACATACACATAACGTTCTCATAACGTCTCCCCTAGCTCATTATCTCTCCCCTTTCTTTCTATCTCTCTCTCTCATTACCCCCTTAACCCCTTCAATCCCAGGGGTTTTTGGTACCTCAAGCCCCAGAGCAATTTTGCCATTTTTGCGCTATGTCGGTTCAGCGATTATTCTCCTTTCCTGTGAATAGTGTACCCATGTAAACTATATATTTTATATATATATTTTGAAGGAGAGATAGAGCTTTCTTTTGATACCATAGTTGGATGATTAGCTTAAAATTTAGAATGAGAAATTTTGTAAAAACTAGCAAAAATTTGAAAAAAACACCTAATTTTTTTAACATTTTCCCTCTGAATCCTCACAAAATTAGGTAAAATCCCCTCCAAGTTTATCAATTCAGGTGTCCTGATTTCAGAAATACCTTATTTATATAGATTTTCCATACTTTCCCAGCACCAGGGAATTTTTATGCTTATGGGTTTGGGGGTTGTGAACAGGGGCAGGAGAGTTTTACTGGGTAGATGTTATGCTAGGGCAATGGGATGTAAGGTTGTTAAAAAATTTTATTATTATCTTTTTTATGTATATTTTTGAATTTTTTTTTACTTTGTATTTTTTTTGTATTTTTTATATAAAATGGTTAGACGTCCTCTTAGGGACCTCCTGAACATGTTATTAATGCCAGTGATGTCACAATGACATCACTTACCTCACTTTATAATTTCTTTATTTATTTTTTTTCTCCTTCTGTGTTTCAGGACGGGAGGGTTTCTCACTCCCCACCCCGCGATCCCCCTGCACCGTTCACACTGTGATCTCTATGCAGGTCCTTCCGGGTTACGTCAGCATGCCGGAAGCTGCTACATCAGATCAGACAGCAGAAAGCCGGCGATGCCGGGGGGGGGTCCAGGCTGTCCCAGCTGCTGCAAGAAGGGCTGGACATACCGGTACGTCCATTGTGGATTCTTGGGATGCATTAAGCGGTTTATCCTCCCATTTGATTCACTGGCACTTTATAAAGAATACAATTTAATATTGAGCAACTTACCTAGGAATGTGGGACCTTTTTTTGCAGCTTTTGGACGCATGAAAGAGGTGCCCTGAGTCTCAAGCACCCATCCCCCAGGGATGTGTCAGCACTTTTGTTAGTTTGGTAAGAGGCCGTGTGCAGCCCGTTAAGTATTTACTTTTTTGAAGTTCCTCATTCCCTTTACCTTCTCATCAATCCTCCACTTACTTATTGTCTCCCATTCTCTTTATCTCATCTCTTCATTTTCCCTTTATCTCTCCCTTTTCTCCTTACCATTTCTCCTTAACTCTTTCATTTCTTTTTAGGTCTCCCCTTTCTCTTTATTTCTCCTACTTTTCTTTGATCCCCGTTCTCATTATGTCTCCTCTTTTGATATTTATATACAGTATATATGCAATATACATTACATAGTTTGATTGCATTCTATATGCATGTACATACCTATATGATACACTCCTAATAAAGATTTAAATACACACCAGATGTGTATTTAAAACTGGTGAGTGACACACATGCTCCATTAGCATTAAGATTGCAGCAGTCTGTGGCACTTTGCTGGATGGCATATTGACAAACAGGATGTTGTGTTCATCGTACTGAAGGCAGAAAACTTTCAGACAGAACATAACTAATCTGATATGAAAACCAAGCTGTTACAACAAACTGTCAATATTATTCACAAGCAGTTATTATATCATGAGCAGCAATAAAATCATTCAAGATGGTAATAACTAATGATTCACTGGGGGATGAAGAAATATGGCAGAGAGTTTTATTAAACTTTGTATTCTATTAGAGTTTTGAGAGGTAAAAGCCCTATAATACCACAAGATAAGATAATATATACTAAAAGATTTATACAACAGTTTAGTTTTTATGATTGGGGTATGTAAATGTGGGGGCAGGGGTCCCGAGGGGATATATGGGGTGCCCTTTGGGTGACTTCAGCCAGTGCCATTTTTGGGACCAACGGCTAACAGTCTTACCTCCTAAGCTGACATTGCCCTGTATGGCCTGGAGCCATCTTACCAGCTCTTGGAGCTAGCACTGATAGGGGCGGTGGCAGGGCGATCCGTGAGCATTTTGATCACATATTTCCTCAGGCTCGGGTGCCTGCCGAGCCTGGTGGGGCTGCGGAGGCTAACACGAGCAGGTTCACCGTCATGCCAGCTCTCTTGCTCAAGTGAGCCCCGTAGAGGAGACGGATCTTGTTACCACAGCAGGAGGTGGCTGCTCGGTATCACCAAGATGACAGCGGAGATGGCTCACAGGAGTGGTTGATGTGGCCCGAGTGGTTGTTAAAATGGGTTGGTTGGGCCCTTTGGGCCTATGTCTGAAGCAAGAGACTAGGGAGAAGAGTTGGAGGGGGGAGTTCTTATAGATATTCTCCCTTCTGCTGCTGGATGAGGCTCTTCCCCCAGAGAAGGAGGGGACAGATAAAGAGAAAGAAAAAGAGTATCGTTACAGGCGGATTCCGAAGACATTTGGAAATTGGATTAGGGCTTTTTCGATTTTGGCAAGTGTGATAGGTGAACAGTACCCTGAGAAGTGTACGCGCTTTTCACGTATCAGGACTTGATATGGAATGCTTGTCGTACGTACAGAGGTTTGGGCTGCTGGCAGTAAGACAAGCAGTTCCGCCATCTATCAGGTGGAAACAGATATAGGGTTGTGGTTGTCCATCATGACCTCGCCAGCTACTCACCAGGGTGTTTTTTTATCCTGTCTTGGGGAGACCGGAGGGGTTGGTGCCACGCCCTCCCCGACTATGCAGCATCGACCAGGGTGTTGCTATCAATTAAATGATGGGCAGTGCAAATGGGGTCCTCGCTAACTTAAGGGGTTAAACAGCAGAGGTTATGGCAGATATTGTATCTTTGCCAGTCTGGGTTGGTAAGCTACAGAGTTGGATGCTGGTGTTAAGGAAAGCATGCTGGGCTCGATCCTCCCCTGACCTCTGATGTGGCATGGTTAATGACCTTGGATGTGCCCACCAAGCTTATGATCAGCTGGTTGGTTGGCATTGGTGAGGGACAACTGAAGTACCTGTGCTGCTGACCAGATAGTTAGTGAGTGGCCGGCAAGGATAAGTTAGGTTCTGGTACTGTTAGGTAAGTTGAATTTGTGTGTGTATGCATTTGTTTATTTGTTGTTTTTTGTTTATTGGTTATTTATGTATATATGGATACGTTATGGAATATTATATTTTGGTTTAAGGTTAACACAGTTTAATTATGGTGTTTTAAGCTGTGGCCTGCTTTAATCCAATTTAGTGTTGTGTGTTTTTGGGGGTTTAGAGGTTATGGTATCTAGGTTGGGAGTTAGAACACAGTACACACTACCTTAACACATGGACAAATAATCATTTTAGGTCAAATAGTATTTTAGTATATAAAATGCTTGATATCTGATACATGCACTGCTGCCAAAAAGTAAGCAATACACTACAAACGTATCTGTGGTGGCCAGCTGGGTGTGCATGGCAGCATGATACATTCTACTTCTACAGTGTTTGTCTGAGTTTATGCAGTTTGCAGCCACAGATAAAAGCACCAGATCTGCCATACACGCATTAGTAAAGGTAAATTACCCATGCCATCTGGCACCGGCCCATCAGGCATTGGCCAGAAGGCCAGTCCAGACTTGGTTATATACATACAGAGCAATTCTGGTGAAATTGATAAATAAGGAACAATCAGCATGAAAATCCCATTGTTGCTATGTTGATTGCCCCTTTTACCATCTTTCGATATACATAATCCCAATATATGATTTTTTATTATTATTATTAATGGATGACTGATTATATCTGAGCGTAGATCAAATGGATCCTTTGTACATTTTTTCATCTCTGCGTATTTTGATTTGAAGTCTAGTTTAACCTATTAAAAAGGATTATGGACATACATTTTTCATGTAAACACCTGCAAGCTCTTTTTAAGTTGATATCATCAACAACAAAAAATTGTTAACGAAACATCAAAGTTAAAAAAAAAACCTGTAAACTGTAAAGTGCCCCTCTGTATATTTTTACAAGACATGAAGGTGCAATGTTACTAATGCCATCTTTACAAGTTAAATATATACATTGCTGATTTTTGCTTACATTTCTCCACAATTGTATTCACTAATGAGTAATGTTTTCTACATGTATTTTCTATTGCTCTATTTCATTATAACTCATATATTTTGTCTTTCTTATTTTTTATTTACTCTATATCTGGAGAACTAACTACTAACTTTCTTATTGATCACCATTTTTCAAGCTCAAAATGTTAGTAAAATGTAATTTCCAGATTCAAGTTTTGATAATGTTTCCATCTAAACTAATTTCCATCTAAACTAATTTCCAATTGAAATAGATCATGGCAAAAACTGACCATGACATGATGTCACATTGTATAGGTTCAGCTTGTACTATACATTATGCTAGACAATTTCTTGAATATAGATTTAAAGTTATCCTATAACCAAGGTTTATAGGCTTATATCTATAGGTTATGCGGCTGATTGGATATAGATGTATCTATCTATGGTCCTTGTTGGTTTGCACCATATATTATAAATAATATATATAATTATTAACAGCAATCACAATCCTATCATGCGCTGGCATACCCAGATTCTAGCATGTACCAGCTGACTTAGCATTATAGGAGTGTGATTGCTAACATCAATCACCCTCCTATAATGCCCAAGTTCTAGCATGTACTGGTTGCCTGGACATGGTAGGAGTGTGATTGCTGTTAACAATGATATATATATATATATATATATTAATATTGTTATTGAATTTTTCTGTCCAATTTTGGAGTGTTACTTACGTTTAATAAAAGTGTGGTTAACACACCAAAATTGGACCAACAAATCAATAACAATGTTATATATATATGATTGCTAACAGCAATCACACTCCTATCATGCTGGAATCTGGGGACCTAGGCATGGTAGAAGTGCAATTACAGCCTCCCTATGCCTTCCTATCCCCCCACACACTTACACATCCATACTATTTCACACACACACTCATTCAAAAACATTCACTCTCACTGAATGTTTTCATACATTTCCTCTGTCTCTGTCACTTTTCCCGCTACAGCTCCTTTTCCTCCTCCTCTTTGTCCTTCCTCTTGGCTCTTCTTCTTCTGTGTCCTTCCGGTGAAGTGGGCACGGCTTCAGTGTCGTGGGCCGGGATATGACAGCAAATCCTGATGCACAGCATCAGTCGCTGCGCACATCGCAAGGGAGCAGGATCGGAGGTCTGCATTGTCTTTAAGCCGGTTAGAGGGAGATCCTGCCCCTAGTGGCTGACATTACTGTCCGTCTCTGAAGGAGTACAGGCGTGGTGGCACCCCCCTGATGATCGGCACCCAGGGCGAACCCCCCCCTCCGCTAGGTACGCTACTGCATTACTGACATTATTGTGGGAGCATTTCTCTCATCTAAACATCTTAACTCTAACCCTGTAAAGATCTGTTAAGATAAAAGATATATTAAAGTACTTTGTAAATTATAATAAAAAGAAAAACAAAGTGGTGCCACTTTGTATGTTGTAAAGAACCCCTATTGACTACAGTACAGTATATTAACCCTGCTTTTAACTGTTTGTAATAATTGTACTTATTTATTGAGAAGTTTAGTTTAGAGCTGTGGCTACACTCAAGTAAAATATAATATTACCTCTATGTAAATGTTACATAAAATGTATCTCTAAATTAAGCATGTGTATTATACCTAAGTGCCATTGTATCCTAACATTTTACGCATATGGTAAATAATAAATAATAATTAACTAGAGAAGCAAACTAGTTAAAAAACACAAAGTAACTGTAAAACCATCTTAATTGTCAAAGCAATGTCTGCTATTTGCCTGCTGTGTTTTCGTAAACAATAGTAGAATGTGCAACAAATGTCTTATAAGGTATTAATTTATGTTAGTAATTGTAAATAAAATGGATAAATACTGCTAGTCAATAATATATATGTTC
Organism: Spea bombifrons; assembly: GCF_027358695.1. Taxonomy (NCBI): domain Eukaryota; kingdom Metazoa; phylum Chordata; class Amphibia; order Anura; family Pelobatidae; genus Spea; species Spea bombifrons. The sequence goes on from NC_071087.1 coordinate 57,748,563, forward strand.
ATCGAAAAATTGAAATTTTTTCCATTGCCTTTAGGATGACATAATAGCCCCTTGGTCGTGATAGGGCTCTATTAAAATGTTTGGTGCCTTGCGTGTGAATGGTTAAAGGGCTCACTAGTCATTAGTCTGCTATACAGTATAGTCTACTTATAGAGTTGTACGCAAAAAGGAAACAACTCCAAAAAGGAACTGCCACACTTTACTGTTCATGATAGCACCTTTCTAATTCCTTCCTGCCTTCATAGGATTTATTGTATAAACTTTTCTCCCTTGTTCCTTCCCATCAATTCAGTCACAGCCAGTAAGTCTTTTGAAATGATCCCAGCAAATGGATATTTGACAGACTATGTATATTATTAGGCTGTTAATGACACCAGGCCTCATCTGAAGTGTGGTTCTTTATTTTGTAACAGACTGTCATGCTATGAGTCCAAGAGTACTTTGAGACTAGAGTTTGACACCTTGTGTTAGTGAGAAGAATGGGCTGGGTGAAAAAGCTGTGAAGTGTTGGTGCACAAGTCTTCATTCCCCATGTCTCTGAGTGTTAACACATGTTGTCCCTCTCAGAGGTCTGTGTATGAAACTCAGCTGGTAGGGTGACAGAGATGTTTTTTTGTGTCTACACACACTTCATTAACATACCAGCTGGAATCCAAGTTTAAAATCCCACAGTTGTGTTATTTGATAAAACTCAATTGCTGCTAAATTAAAAGTTTGGCCTCTCTAAATAATATTATTGTTATCATAAAAGCCCAAGTGTGACAAAGGATGTCTGGAAAAAAAGCATATTTGAAAGGAAATTTAAAATGATTTTTTCCAGAGTTTCTAACATATCCTTTAAGCTTCACAGTATGTTTAAAGCATTCAGCTAGGTTTTGATGACACTTGACACAACAGAGCATGGATGAATAGACAGCTGGGCTTGAAGAGGTGGGGACATCACAGTCTTCTGGTTTAGAATCTGGGGCTGTGTATTCTCATTGGTACAGGCAATCCCAATACTCAAGTGTGGCTGTTAAAGCATGGTGCTGCCTACATGTGGTAGTACAAGCAGTGCAAGCATTTACTGGCGAACATTAGTGCTTTCTGTCATTAGCGATAAATATAAATATGGTAGAAAGTTTTTTTTATTGTATAAATAAATATTAATGACATTTTATCCACATCTATGTCTGAGTGATTCTCATTTCAGGTGTATCAACATTTCAGGTGTATAAATTCAAACACCTGTGTTGGAGGTGTGGCTAGAGGCAAGGAGGGGTGAGACTGAAGCCAGTAGGGGCCATGTCTACATCTAGGAGGCATCATTAGGTATGGGACCCCCCTCCATAGATGAAGAGCCTTCTTGCACCACTCAGTTTCAGAACTTCACAAGGAGGTCATATGTGACAGCACAGACCTCGCAACTTTCAAAAGATTTTAGAGGATTTCCCCAGATTGCCCATGATTGCTGAGTGTATCAAGTGATATTTTGTGTTGAGAATTGTGATTAAGTGGATGAGCAGTTAAAGATTGTTAGGTGGCCATATTAAGAAAACAATTTCTTGCTACATGTACAGGGACATAACAAATATGAACTATGTTTCTATGCAAAAAAATAAGACCTGTACCTCTTTCTAATGACTTCAGGAATATTTGAATGCATTTTCTTTCTGGCAGTCTAGAAACTATTTGTGACAAAAAAATGTATTCAAAATAATACATAAATACCGTATTTGCTCGATTATAAGACGACCCTGATTATAAGACGACCCCCCAAAATCTGAATATTAACTTAGGAAAAAAAGAAAAAGCCTGAATATAAGACGACCCTAAAGGAAAAAAGTTTTACCAGTAAATGTTAATTCATGTAAACTATTTTTTTTAATAAAAGCTATGATTGAGAAAAATATTTTTTTTTTGTTTTTATTTCTTGTATTTTCCAACCTGTCCCCCAGTTACGCACATCTGCCCCCAGGCTTGCCACACCAATATGGCACTGTGGCCCATGATATGCCTTTTAACCCTCTATATGCCACTGTGCCCCATGGTATGCCTTTTGACCCCCTATGTGCCACTCTGCCTCCAGAAATGCCTTATACCCCTATATCCCATTCTGGCATTTAGGGGGTTAAAATGCATATTATGGGGCAGAGTGGCATATAGGGAGGTATAAGGCATTCCAGGAGGCAGAGTGGCATTAAGGGAGTTAAAAGGCATTATATAGAGCACTCTGCCTCCAGAAATGCCTTATACCCCTATATGCCACTCTGGCATTTAGGGGGTTAAAAGGCATATTATGGGGCAGAGTGGCATATAGGGAGGTATAAGGCATTTCAGGAGGCAGAGTGCACTATTAAATGCCCCCTTAACGCCACTCTGCCTCCTGAAATGCCTTATACCTCCCTATATGCCACTCTGCCCCATAATATGCCTTTTAACCCCCTAAGTGCCAGAGTGGCATATAGGGGTGTAAGGCATTCCAGAAATGACACACACACACACATACACACACACACACTTACTTACCGGTGCTTCCAATTTCCTGCTGTATTGCCGGGGCAGCGGGTTGACGTCTCATTCCGCGGCAGCCGGAAGGAGGTGGAGTTGGCAGCGGGGGTTTGTATGCGTCCGTCGCAAATACCTTCCCCGGCTGTCAGAGATCAGGAACTCTTGAACTCTGATCTCTGACAGTCGGGGAAGGTATTTGCGACGGACGCATACAAACCCCCGCTGCCAACTTCACCTCCGGAAGCACCGGTAAGTGTGTGTGTGTGTGGGGGGGGGCGACGACAGGAGGATCCAGGTCCCCTGCAGCGGTGCGGGGGATCTGGATCTTAGTCTCCTAATCAGACCTCTATTTGAGGTCTGATTAGAAGACGACCCCGATTATAAGACGAGGGGTATTTTTCAGAGCATTTGCTCTGAAAAAAACCTCGTCATATAATCGAGCAAATACGGTAATTAAGTTTGTTTGTGTTATTTATTTTCAAGTACTTGAAACAAATCATATTTCTTTTCTGAGTGAGGTCCAAACAGTGTTTGAGAAACATTATAATTATTATCATGAACTTTAACATTTACAGTATATAGTGCTAGCAGTTTAAGCAGGAGAGCCAGGCATACATATTCTTGATTGTCATCTCACTGAGCTAAGAAATACATTACCATATCTGATCATATATACATTACCATATCATCAGAGCTCGGATTGTTGCGTGTTAGTAATGTCTAGCTCTGCTCTTTCCATTTTTGCCCTAGCTATGCCCATTGGTTTTATATTACTTTAAAAAATAAATCTAATGTGAAAGCATGTGAGGCCATGCTGCTGCATCCTTCAAAACTCTCCCTCCATCTTCTAAAACCTCGTTATGTGCAAGTGCAACTTCAATACTTCCATCCCCACAAGCTAAAATTTACTGTTGATTTTATCACAGGTCACATGTATCTTCTAATGCGTTTCTTGCAAAAAAACATTTGTAATTAACTAATCATAATACATATTATGAAATAAGCCTATATATTATTGGCTATTATTGTCCTGCAGTGTCATAAACGGCAAGTCAAGGGCACAGCCAGTTGGGAAGATCATGGATATTCATAGAAAACAGGCCAGTTATACTATGGATATCTCTGTCTAGCTAGCATAGCTTTCATAGCATGCTGTCTCCAGCACACTTAAGAGATCATATATATGTTTCATTCAGGAGAAAGATCAGTGTCCCATCAAGGAAGCCAGAGTGTCAACAAATAATTTCCTTATCATTGGGGTTCCTTCACTCATGGCTAAAGATATTCAGTAGATCCTGAGGACTGAGACAGCCAGCAGTGACCGACTTGAATGTTGCATGTGCCTGCTTATGTTCCCCAACCTAATACTTGACCTAGATTGTTTATTGATTTATACAGCACTACCATATTTCACAGAACCGTACAATGGGTAACCAGGACATAGTGTTTGGTAACCGATGTTTCTCTCTGATATCTTCATCCAGAAATCACAGATTACATTAGAGTTCTTCAACCATTGTCCAATTGGGTGACATTGAATATCCAACCTATTCTGGTTTTAAGACACAGAATCTGGTAATTATACCAGGATGCATGGAACACATTAACACGATGGGTGAACTGTTACCAAAACATTTTCATTTTTTGGTGAAAAAAGCAAACAAATGTTAAAAGTTTGAAATGTATTGGTACGTCTATTTCAGATTCTCGATGTAGCTTATTTGATGCAATTATTTGGCATCTAGTAAGAAACATTAAGGAAAATCTATTTTGGGTTCAAAAGAATCCAGAAGGTATTTGCGTAAGTGTTCGTATTGTCTTATCATAGATTGTCTAATAAAGATTTAGTTCTGCAGTAATCCCTTAGGATTGTTTTAAAAAAGCACCGTCATTCAGAAAGCTTTTAGCTAGGTGAAGCCTAATGGCTGTGCTGTACATTAAGAATATAAAATAACTATGTTTATGTTTCTGTGACAGACCCAATATGTCTATATTATTGAACATTTTGCGAATTCAAGGCATCGTTCTCTAATGTACAATGATATGTGGCGTTCTCTGATCTCACCATTAAATATTAGGATATTAAAAAGTAAGCTCTGCGCTAACGTCTCACATTAGTGTATCAGCTTCTCCCGTTATCTGGGGCTGGTTTTTATATGTGGCTTATATTTCCAAGGTCAAGTAGCTTTTTCACTATAAGGAAGAAAGAGAAAGAACAGATGTTACAGGGGTTCATTGAGAATATGTCCAGCATAATATGGATACATCACACTTTTAACCTCATCCATACCCGCCTTGGAGCTGCACATCTGAAATAATACACCATATGGTGTCAGTGGTTCATGCACTAGGTATATATTCTTAATTAAGTTAAGAGATGTATTTTATACATAATCGATATTTCAGTGAGAACCCAACACGCAGTCTTCAAAAAAGATATGCTTAATCAGCAGGTTTTTGGTAATGCAGTATAATTTAGCTACTCTAAATATATATATATATATATATATATATATATATATATATATATATATATATATATAGTCTTTATTATTTAATCTTTTAATGCAGATCTCAGTGATATTACAACAAATAAATGTGGTAATGCAGTGTAATTAAGTATATATATATATATATATATATATATATATATATATATATATATATATAGTATGATTTGCAGGCACAGTATAAATTTAAAAAGCTGGAAAGAGATGTAAAACAGATAATTCTATATGTACACTGTATATGTTAGAGTAATGATTGTTTTGCATTGAATTTTTAATTTCTGAATAATGATACTATAATATATGATGAATGTGTATTTAATCGTTTTGTTTGTTTTTGTTTGTCTAGTCTAATGGATTCCACAGTTTTTAGTATTTGTATGCTGTTTATGACCTTTAGTGTAGATAATTCACATTCAAGCCACATGCAATTTGGTCAAGTATGCAATAGGTAAGTACTGTAATATGGCATATGCTGGCTCAATCTAAGTGAATATCACCTGAATATACAGTTTATATATATCTCAGTGTATATGGCATATGTCCAATTGAAATTTCCAACCCCCTGCTCATAGAGGTGCATCTTTGGCCCCAAACTTCACTAGTTCCCCTACACAGCTCTGTTCTTGATACCATAACCTGGCTTTATGGACAGTCAATCAATGCAATGGTGCAAACCAGATCTGTACCTATGTAGCTGTGAAAATATTATATCTTACATATTAAAACAATATACTATACATTAACAGGAAGCGTATTCTACAAAAACCATGTTTTATTTTTTAAGATAGATTGTCTTTGTATACTGTTGCATACTGTTCATTTCATGAAGAATAGCTGAAAATTAATCGTCATCCTAGCACCACTATAATGTTTCATGTATTTCTAATGGATTTCATTTGGTGTTTAATCAACAACATCAGTTTAGCGTTTAAAGTGTCTTCTACGACATTTCTCAGATCAATTACATGTTCATCACCTCCAGGTACAAATCGCTGTCCTGTGTCACAAAGGTGTTTATTATTGATTGCTGTAAGGAGAGATGCTGCATGCTGAGGTCAGCAGGAAAAAAAAAATTGCCCCTTGCCATTAAAGGTAGATCATTTCACAGGGAGTAGCAGCTGAAGCCAAGTGCTTCAAATGGGAAAAAAAAGGTGTAGAATAAACTACTTTTCATGAGACAGAAAGGGGAGAATAAAGTGGATCAGCACAAGCTGAAATCAATAAAAAAACATAGATTTTTTTCTAAGTGAATTAAATGCTCGTGAAAGGCGTTGAATTGATAACACCGGGGGCAGAACACTCCATCGGTACATAGAGAACATCTTAATCTGTACATGGATAAGACTTTCCGTAGTGGCTGTGAATCAAGTATCCATTTGTTAAAGACACATGCACATCACTGTTTTAAATAATGCATGATCCTCACACTTCCTTTACCAAGACACGTGTAATTGTAGGCATGAGTCTTCCGTTGAAGTTATGTGGAAAGCGAAGATTTGGGTTTTTTTGCACAATTTGCAATTAGGCTATTACATTATTCTTGTTTTCTCCCAAAATTCCTAAATTTCTCATGACACTGATTTTCCATCTTTATATGTTTTGTCCCTGAACACATAGGTGTTTTATTGTGTGTTTTATTATAATCTCATGCATACCTGTGCCATGGGCAGCGCATAAGGGCCGGTAAAGAACAATATTAGTATTTTGGGCTTGACTGTCCTGTCTATATTTTTTTCTTCAATAAAACTTTGTTGACTACATTGATGTTGCGGGTTAATTCGAAAGCGGGTTGTATGATGGACATAAAATTCTTCTGTTTGAGATTGTACACACAAATGTAATTTATGACATTATTATATTTTACTTACTGTAAAGGTAAGATACAAAAAAAGACATTATATTTATGTTACAATTAGACATCATTATGTGTTCTGTAGCACAGCAACAGCACAAAATAATGAAAAATCGTATACAAAGTTGATCATTTTCAGTATTTCAGAAACCTTAGGTATACAATGTACTGTACTACAATCTGTTTCCATGTCAGAGTTGCTTTTTTTCTAAATTTTATTTAAAAATAACGGAAATATAAAGAAAATGGCTTCAAACACACACTTTTCACCTTTTTTTTATGTTCCCACTAGAAATATTCTGCAACTGTAATGATTGAGTGTGTGGGTTCTCCTGTTTTACTCTCCAACACCAGTGAGATAATTGCACAAGTCTGTAGGAGGTCTTCAGAAGTCTAGACATGGAGTTATATATACAGCTAAATGGAGAAATACACAAGAAAACACACCTGATAAAGTAAGATGTCACATTCTACCATATAATAGTGGTTCCACTCATGTAAAGATAAAATATAAATCTAATCTCAATTGAAGTTAACCAGTGAAAGTTTAGTACACTTCACTTTTCTAAAAAAAATAGTATATATTCTAAAACCCAAATTCAATGCCTGAAGTTTCATGTTTAGTGTCTGTGTTTAGTATTTTTTTGCCATTTCACCATATGTTGGTTTAAAAAAGATTCCAATTTTCCGTGTTTTATTTAGCCACAGAAACTAGTTTGAGGACAAGTAGGGCTTTCTTTTTAAACTACAGAAACACACCAAAAGTAATAATTATGAGTAGACTTGTGCATTTGTGCACAAAAACAACGCAAGACTCCTCACAAAGCAGACAAAAGCTAAGCATAAAGCTCAGATTTTTAGTCTAAAATTTGCGGGCCCTTTCGCTCACACACTCTCACGCAAACTCTCATTCTTGTTCACTCTCTCTCTCATGCTCTCTAACTTATTTTCTACCTACTCTGCCGACCATTTCTGCTTCTGCCGACCATTTCTGCTTCTGCCGACCATTTCTGCATCTTATAGTTCTTCAACTATTATCTTCTCTCTTCCATCTGCTGTCTTCTATCTTCGTCCACGTCTCTGCGGAAATAACCTAGTGCAAACCTCTGCCGGTGCTTCCGGTGACATCCTCTCACCCGGTGAGAGGACGTCACCAAAAGCATTGGGTGATATGAATTGCGCATCCCTGCGCTAAACCTGCATTATAAAATGTTCTGCAGGCCAATACGGTATATAAATTATCCACAGCTAGTGTAGCTGAAGTGAATATTAGAAACCCTCTCAGGGAGCAGCCCCCTCTTATTGTTTGCTGGATAGGACAATGTGCCAGCTTGTCATTACCAGGTCTACTGCCCTACTACTTATGTGGGCATCATTTCTAAAATAACGTTATTTTCTTCTAGACAAAAGTATACTTACCATGGTTGACGTGGACAAGCTGCTGTAGGAGCTGGGGGCCATGGCTGGAGGTTCCACTGACAGCTGGCTCAGAGAGAAGATTGCCGGCATCCTGGCTGAAGCTCGGGGACATATGTAAATGTGGAGGCGGCTGAAGGTGGATGTAGAAGCCGCGAGAGGCCTTCTTGGCCCCTGAGAGTCTGAGTTCAGAGACAGGCCTTCTAGTGGGCCTACAAAGAGGAGAAATCCACATTCTGGGTGTTCCAGGCAGGTTACCAGAACCAAGTGGTCAGAGGTCGGCGTGGAGTGGCTGTCCAGGAGTTCTAGTTTCTGGCAATGGTGAGATCCAGGGTGGCAGCAAGGCCTGAGCCGCATGGTCGGGACCTGAGCCACAGTAACAGAGAGATCCACGGCGGGATCTGTCATCCAACGGCAGAAACGAGGGGGGCAGTGAGGCGGGTCTGCTTCTGCATCATTTGCCACATCCAACATGGTGCCGACGCAATTCAGGGGATTTTCTCCCTTCTCACCTTGGAAAAATTTAACCTAGACAGGCCGACTAAAGAGGAGGTTAGTAAAAAGGAGGATGAGGAGAAGAGGTGTTATCAACTCATCCCTCGGACTTTTACCAATTGGCTACAGGCCATTGCCGTTCTGGCTAATGTCATTGGTCAGAAAGCACCCGAAAATTGCTCAGGCCTCTTCATGACATTTAGGCCAGAACTCTGCTGGGATCATATGGACATACCACTTTGGTTGTGTGTTATGACCCTAGCGAGACCTCCCTCCCAGCCTTGGGTGCAGCCAGCTTTTCAGGTACACAGGGGCCCCGGCTAGGATACAGACAGGGTATTGTTGAAAATTTAATGAAGGAGTAGGTGTAGGTGGAGGACTGTCTGCTGCTTCTGACATGAGTGTTCAGGATGCAATGGCTGCCACCTGCTCTCAAAATGCTCCAAGAAGCAGAATGGAAGTAAATGTGTCGGTGCTTCAAAAAGAGGAGACTCTGGTGAAGCTGGGGTGATCCCATGGCTGATACCCCGACAGGGATGTGGCTCTGTTATTAACAGAGGGTTTTAGGAAGGGTTTTCATATCCCATTGTCCCATTGGCCCCTTAAAAAAAGAGAGACCTAGTTCAATGTTGAGTTTCTTAGGGATTGAAATAGATTCTGGTGAGATGGTTTGTAGCCTTTCAGAATACAATATTGAATTGCATGTCTTAGTGGGCAGTTTTCTCAGTTTGGCTGAGGTCATCCTCCAGCAGCTTCAGCCATTAGTATTGAAGTTGGGGTCTATAGCAGAGTGTTCTACAAATCAGTAGATGTTCATATATTAGGCCTCATCCCCTTTAAAGGGTTTGAATGTGGGCTGGAGCATGGCTCTTTTTGTTACTTATCTTGTTTGTTCTTGTTTCCAAGGATAAAGAGAAGGTGGTGGTGTGGATCCTTTCGTGTACTGGGCAGCAAGGCTGTGCTCTGGATAAGGTGGTAATCGGGTGGTAATCAGGTATGCGATGGAATAGAGTGACCAGGGAGCTGTCTTACCATTCCCAGATACATGGAGTGCCCTGGGTCCTGCTACTCCATATTGAGGGTAATAATTTAGGACATGTGCTCATCCGGGTCCTTATTGCCATCAGGAAGGCTGATTTTCAGCAGTCTTGGTCAGTGTATCCCCAGGCACTTTTTGCCTGGTTGGAGATGATTCCCCGGTTGAGATGGCGCCTGGCCAACTCCCAATGGGGTTGTGAAGTATGCCAAGAAACAGGTTAATAAGGCCATTTACAGAAATCTGGTGTTTCCGGGGGCTGTTATTGTTCAGCATAGAGAGTGGGAGGGGGATCCCACTGGTTTATTTAGGAAAGATATTTTACTGTCATACATAGGTTTGGATATTTGGTTAATCAATATCCAAACCGGATTGGAAAGAGCTCTTTAGGTGGTAGGGGGCCAGTGAGATGCAAGGTGGTCGTATCCACTGGCCATGTCGATTGGTCACTGGCATGGTGCAAGGGTTAAGCACCTACAGAGGTGGTTGGACTTGTGGTGCACAAGCCTCCAGGTTAAGTGCAGGACACTCCTAGGGCACATGCATTTTGTTTGGTGGATATGGGCTGCCGTGCATAAGGCATATATGGATAAGGTATATAATTGGTACGTCTATGCCAGCCTGTGGTGGTGTTACAGTTCAATGGGTTATCAGTAGTATAGCTGGTAAATACATGGGTTGGTCCAGCACATGTAATGGTTGGTTATATGTTAATATGTTTATGTAAATTTGCATGAATTTGCGGGTTAACTGTGTCATGGTGCAGAGCTTCAAGATGAAAAACACAATGGAAAATTTTATGCATTGCTGACTTTAATAAATGTTGAAACTTTTTGATTGATTGTGTGGTCTCTTATTTGGGTGAGTAAAAAGGGATGTCGACCTAGGCTCTACCTCAGTCAAGTTTTTGTTAAACATGAAATTAACTAAAACAAACTAATGTATGTAAGAAATTAATCAGTCTATATGAACACTGTGTATAATCACTGTCCATATTTTAATATTGATGTTGCTATACCATTGAAAAAGTGGCAAAATTATGTAATATAGATAAATAAATATACATATATATATATTATATATATATATATATATAAGTTCTAGAATTCTTTACATGCGTACCTTTACGTAGCTTGGTTGTCCTGTATATATATATATATATATATATATATATATATATATACACACACACATTCTCTAATTCCTTACATGCGTACCTTTATGTAGCTTGGTTGTCATTAAGCAACTAATCTTAGAATATCCAATAATAATTGGATAAACAGGATTAATTACTGTACAGTTTGAGAAACCGCTTGGTTTGTTCTAGATTTATGTTATCAAAGTTTATTCAAATCAATTACAACAGTAAAGTTTATATTCTAATGTACATCGTACATTATCTCTAATGATCAACATAATGCCAGAAATTGTGGTTTAGTCGATACAATCTCTGAAAACAAAGAAAAAAATGCATTTTTTTAGCCTTTCACACTTATCACTATATTTATGTGCATGTGTTTCATCTTATCTGTTATACCAATCTTTATACATTTTCATCCAAAGTTTATCATAACCACATAGCATTCCCATTGCACTTTTATTCAGCTACAATAAACAAGTTATATGTTTTATTATTGTTTATAACAGTTTTAAATACATTGTAAACAACCAAGATTTTAATAAATATTAACTAAGTGAATAGTAATCCAACCGGCTCACCAATTCTACATGTTTTTCAAACCCTAGGCTTATGATATTACATTACAACCCGTTACTGCTGTTCCCTGTAATGGAATATGAATTTACAAGTGCCTACTGCGTAATCACTTGCACAAACTGGCAAGGAAGAAGTTGATTTATCAGCATTTTTTAATAGATGCCTTCAAGGACAGCACCCAGGTCAGTGCAGTAAAGGTAGGTGCATTAATCATTTTCCCTCTGAAAAATAACAAAAGGAAAAAAACAAATAAAGGGCACTACTACATTATCAAGAAGTGGTTGTGATTACAGGTCGCACCCACATTAGAAATAATCTTGAAGCTGTCAGGAACAATGTCATGCATGCTTCACTGTGGGATTTTATGAGAACATTGTGTAACCTTTCAGGTTAAAGCATAATAGTTAAATTAACAAAAGAGCAGATAAAGTTATTTCATCTGGATGAGGCAGAATACGCAGTCGATTGTTCTTGCAACATCAATATATTGTACTCTGAAGATTAACTTTCAGTTTATACTTGTATTTGTATTATTTAATGGGCAACATTTTTTTCTACCCAACATGAAGGCTACCTAATGTTGCATGACTCCTCCTCTCCTAGAAGTTAGGGAGATAACGAGGTAAGTCCAAGTGTCAGGACGTACCTCTTTATCCCTACTCCTGGAGCATGCCTCTGTCTATCTCGGGGAAGGGAGCAATTGCCCCTTTGCCCCCCCAGACTGCCAAAGGTTGGTGGCCACATATTGTAGCATCTGATTTGTCATTCTGTTGGCCTTCAGCCCGCTGAGTGTGCCAGATGGCCAATCTGGGCCTGAGTATGGACAGCACCATTGTCTCCACACTTAACTAAAGCATTATGGATTTCCCAGACTAGACATGTTCTAACAGCTCTAACTACCTGAAAGTAGTAGCTCCATCATCCCTTGCATATACTCTTTCCATTTATCACCTCATTCTCACCTTAATCTATAATATTTCCAACATATTTCACCAATTTCAGGGCATCCAGTCTCCAGTTGGTATACCCTCACAAACTTTATAACATCAGAACAGCCAGTGACCATCATACTATATATCACGGTGAAGATCTCCAGCCAAGGGATGAATAAGGTAACTAAAGCTTTGTCTGTGCTAACATTTTTTCTCCCAACTAATAGCATCAATTTCTATCTTCTCCAATTCCAGAGGCATGGCATGCTAATCTTTCCTTTCACTCAGATTTTTACATTTTGCAGGAATGTGCTCTACCATCTGTGCAGAGATAGGGAAGGATTGGCCTCTCCTTCTGGTCTGGCAGGAACAGTTCGTAGACCACATGTGTCACTATTCTGATCTGGGGAGGTAACTTCCAGTGGACCCTGTCAGACAGTGTTCTTACATATGACTCAGGTTGTCACAGGAGCATCCTTAAGTGATACTATGGGTTCCATTAGGGCAGGCTCTGCGAACTATATTTGGAGTAATCCCAATGGATCTGTGAGTTCAGACAGACTTTGTGTTTGTATGCCAAGTAGGGAACTGTGCCCATTACAGAGTCAGGGCATTGTGGATGAGCTGTGTATGTGTAGATTGGGTTTGTATGAAGTGTCTTTTCCCCATTGTCGTACTGTTTTTTACTAAAGTGAATAAAATAACACCTATTCATCTATTAAATGAAAACTCTATATTGAGTACATTCTTAATCTGAAAAAGACAATTTCAGGTTTGTTTGCTCATACTTTTTGGATATTGTTTGAATGTAAATGAATGAGTTAATTATGAAATAAAACTTAAAAGGTGTACACACAATGTCAATTTCAACCCTACTTTAGTATTCTAATTAATGTTAACAGTATATATAATCACTAAAATTAAAAACTTTAACCACATGACTATGCTGTATCTCTCAGTTTTGTCAAATCATACATTGTGCTGTCCCACACACCTATGTAATTATGTTTACTGATAAAATGTTATATACTGTGTTAGTAATTGTTTTTAGTATGACTTTCTCCCTTTCCAGTTTATTTTTTATTTTTGTTCCCTTGCCTCTCTCCAAAGTACATTCTGGCACACATAAGTAAACACCCTTACGCAAATTTACAAATTCTGACACACATGTACTTCCTCTCACGCTAACACACACTCCATCTTACACCACTTACATATACATGCTCACAAAGACTTACACATACACATCCATGCTCATCCATACTCACATACATACAAACATACACATCTATGCCCACTTATAAATAGACATTCATGCTCACATACACCTATACATAGACATCCATGCCCACACACACACATATCCACCCCCCCCCAGTGCCTGCACCCCCTTACTTCTCCTGCAAGCAGTCTTAGTTTCACTGTGGGGTCACTTGATGTAACGGGTCCCAGGCGACCATTTGTTCCTGTCTCCGGTGTAGGTTCAAAATTCTTTAGAAAGGACCTTTCCAATCTCTACCGACCTGGGCCCTTCCTGTCTCCCGTTGTCTGTCAATTCTCAGTCTGCTGCTGTCTGCCTGTTCCTAGTTTGCCGTCTTCTGCCAGTTCTTGTCACAGCTGTGTGACAATAGATGGCACTCAAAAAAAAGGAGAATTAGGCTGCAGCAGATCTGTAATGAGACAATCCTGTATCTACCTGCCCAATGTAGAATCTTGAGCAAGTAGGTGTCCCTGCACAGAGAATCTTGCGAGACCCAGCACCCACAGTCATGATACAGAAATCAGGTGGTTTGCTGACCTTTACTGTGGTATAGAGGAGCATGCCAAGCATATATTATATATATGTTTGGGGAAAATATGGTACAGATAAGCAGTTTGGGGGCACTGACAAGCTGGTGCAAGGATGGCACAAGCAGGCTATGTAGAGGTTAGCACTGATAGAAGATGGCAGTGATAAGCTGCTTGGGGCAAAAGTGGCACTAAAAAGTTGTTAAGGGGTAAAGCTGGCACTGTGGGACATGTTGCTTTGTGAAGTAGGGGGTAATTGTCGCACTGGGACCCTGTGCTTTCTAGTTATGCCCCTGGATGCAAGCTATAACAAAATATAATATAAAAATATAACATAAAACTAAACAAATTTAGTCTAATTTAGTTCAATTAGTTGTTAACCATGCATATATAATGTCATTCTATTATGTCAATTTATATCTAGATTAAAAAATAAAAAAAGTTTTGTCTTTGCAGTAGCAGTTGTGTGCATAATAATGCTTAACATTTTCTTTCTTATCTATGCAAGCAAAGCAAACAATAAAAAAAAGAAAACATTATTAAAAGGAAAAAAGTATACATTAGATCATAGCTGGTGTATAAGAATCCTAATGCCACAAGCTGATATGCTATACCAGGGCCGACTGCTCACAGTGGCATTGGCAGTGGGGGGCCAGAGGGGGCCATGCCCCCCATACATCATGCTGTGCCCCCCCAATTGAAACGTCGGTTTTTGTTTTTTGCAGCCTGGAAGAAGTGCTAGACGCGGAGGAGAGAGAGTGGCGCCAAGAGGTCGCTCAAGTTTTCAGCAATCACTCGGCGCCCCTCACTCTCCTCCGCGAGGCTTCTGTCTTCAGTGTCTTCGTTGCGGTGCCGGAGTTTCATATTCAGGCACTCAGCAGTGAAGCAGCATGCACCGCGACAAAGACACTAAAGACAGAAGCCTCGTGCTCCCACCACAGGATGTCTGAAGGTAAGTGAACTACAAATGGGGGAGAGGGGGTAGATAGTAAAGAAGGAGGGGGAGAGGGGGGTAGATAGTAAGAAGGAGGGGGAGAGGGGGGTAGATAGTAAGAAGAAGGGGGAGAGGGGATAGATAGTGAGAAGGGGAGAGGGGGTAGGTAGTGAGAAAATAGGGTAATAAGAATATTGAAATAAAGTCAGAGGCAGAATGAGTGAGAGAATGAACTTATTAATGTGTGTATGGTGTAAATGAGTTAGAGAATAAGTAAATTAATGTGTGGAAGAATTGTGTGAATGAGTGAAAGAATTAATTAATTTGTGAGAATGCATTAATAAATATGTATAACTAAGTTGTGTGAAAGGGTGAGAGAATTAATGATTGTGTGAATTAGTGAGTGACTGTTAAAGCATCTGTGTGTATTATAGATGTAATAATAATTGATTTTTGGAAAGGCAAAGTTGGCATGGGCAGGGTGTTTATGGGATAAAAGGTGGCACAGGTAGCGTGTTTATGGGACAAATATAGCACAGGGTGGACTGTATAGGGACAAAGATTGCAAATCCTATGTGTGTTATCTGTGTGCTGGTCAGGTTCTATGTGGGGAATGTGGATACCAGGTCTGGCTTTGGGGTGTGCAACCTGTGATCTATGCCTGAAATTTAGGGAGTTGTATGCAGAGATTTTGTGTGAATTCCAATACCTGCAAAGCTGTTTTTTTGTGTTGTTCTGTTGATCTATATCTTGTTTGTCTTATTCCTTAATTTGTTTTTTGAGGGGGTAGGTAAGAGGTTGGTTCCAGTGTATAAAAAATAATAACATTTAAAAAAAAGAGGTGGAAAAAATGCACCCAAACAAAATTTCCACCTCTGCAGTTTCCTGAGAAAGAAAAGCAGTTTTCATGATGTTCCTTTTTGTTTAAGGAATAGAATTTATTTTAAAATATTTACTTTCTCAACCATTCGCTCCTCTTTGAAATTATTGCCCGCACACCAAGGGACTTGAAGGTTTGACTTTGGCACACCACTACCAAAAGGTTGCCTACCCCTGTGCTATACAATTTTTCAATGGCATGCTTCAGAAAATACACAGAAACCAGTTTTCTGCATGAGTTATGCAGCAACTTGACCCCCACATCTAGAAAGGGTATTTAAAGGCTGCAAACAGAAAGTAGTTATAGCTTTACATGAAGTATTGGTCACGTGAGGTCTTTATAGGAAAGCCTTGTTGTTTATCTTGTTCAGTTTCTTTCAGATCCTCTATTTATCTTCTTCACTGCATGACTAAGCCCTTTATAGTGTTGTATTCCGAAGCAGAGCAATTATCCTAAAACCAGTTATTCCATGCAGGATAGATAAATAAATGCATCTTTTACCCATCTTCATCTGTGATAAACATCTATCTTATGGGACATCTCAGTTATTGAAGCATTTCACACACACATATATATATATATATAGTAATTCATCTCTGACTTAATATTCTGCTGGATACGTTTTAAATATCACTCTCTATGATTAATTGAAAGTTAATTAAATCTATTACTAAAACAAAGGGAGGCAATGAGGTATGGAATCATTGAAACAGTAAAGGAAATGATATGTCTTTCCATTTTACTTATTGACAATGATGGAGGATCAGCTACTGGACCCCTGCTGCTTGGCCATCTTTTCAGTCTGACCACATGGGCCCACTCAAGCAGAGAAAGACTTTATGTAGAGTGTATTGTTAAAGCAAGGCTAATGGATGCCAGTAATTCTGTTTGGATGCAACCTTTTTTGTTGGTCCTTTGTCATTTCGGTGGCATTTGAAAAATCTGGTTGCCTTTTCCCAAGTACAAACAAATACTTAACCGATTCGCGTAGCCCATATCACAGTAAACTGGGCTCAGATTGTCAAACAGTGTTGCATTTAGTTTCATAGGAGAAAAATACATTTCATTTTAATGTGTAATAATGTAAACTGTAAAGCCAACAACTACTAATTTCCATTAACATATAAATCTGAAAAATATATGTATGCTAATGGAAATCAGATTAGCGTGATCCTATAAAAAAGGGTCACTTTAAATGGATTAAAAACATTCAAATTCAGTCTGAACAAAAACTTCATTAACATTACAATTAGTTCATAGCAGAGTACAAGAATAAAATTAAAATACAATCAGGTTAAGTGAGACAAAGTAGTATTGTTTAAAATGTCAAACTAGGTTCATAAATTGAATGTTTATATAAAGTAACATTTTCACATTTTTTATCTTCACCTATTAAGAGAAAAAAACTATGGACATTATACTGAATTGACACAACTGGTAAATAAGTAAACCATCCAGAATTAAAGCAAATATATCATTATTAAGATTTCTATTCCATACCTTATGGGGTAATGTATAAACAGTTATTCTAGTGCAGATTGAAAAGTGGTTTTATTGAGAGTTGCTGCTGAACAATTACATTTTAAACTTTCCATAAGAACCACATGTCAAGGTGTTTCTAGGGAGAAACCAAGAACTGGAAAAAAAATCAATATCCTTGAATACTTCACAAGAGATGTTGGTTCATGTTTTAGCTTCAAACATTTTTTTCTGCATTATACATTTTACCTGGTGAATTTTCTTGATTTTTCATTTTAAAAGTGTGATGGGTCCTACAATCATGTGGTTCATATTTCAAAAAATATGTTCTCTTTTTGTATACACTCACTGTCCACTTTATTAGGTACACCTGTTCAATTGCTTGGTAACACAAATAGCTAATCAGCCAATGACATGGCAGCAACTCAATGCATTTAGGCATGTAGACGTGGTCAAGACAACTTGCTCAAGTTCAAACCGAGCATCAGAATGGGGAAGAAAGGGGATTTAAGTGACTTTGAACGTGGCATGGTTGTTGGTCTGAGTATTTCAAAAACTGATGATCTACTGGGATTTCCATGCACAACCATCTCTAGGGTTTACAGATAATCCTCCAAAAAAGAGAAAATATTCAGTGAGCAGCAGTTGTGTGGATGGAAATGCCTTGTTGATGTCAGAAGAGAATGGGCAGACTGGTTCAAGATGACAGAAAGGCAACAGTAACTCAAATAACCACTCGTTACAACCAAGGTATGCAGAATACCCTCTCTGAAGCACAACACGTCGAACTTCGAAGCAGATGGGCTACAGCAGCGGAAGAACACACTGGGTGTCACTCTTGTCATCTAAGAACAGGAAACTGAGGCTACAATTCGCACAGGCTCACCAAAATTGGACAATGGAAGACTGTAAGAACGTTGCCTGGTCTGATGAGTCTGGATTCCAGCTGTGACATTCAGATGGCAGGGTCAGACTTTGGCGTAAACAACATGAAAGGATGGATCCATCCTGCCTTGTATCAACGGTTCAGGCTGGTGGTGTAATGGTGTTGGGGACATTTTCTTGGCACACTTTGGGCCCCTTAGTACCAACGGAGCATCGTTTAAATGCGACAGCCTATCTGAGTATTGTTGCTGACCATGTCCATCCCTTTATGACCACAGTGTACCCATCTTCTGATAGCTAATTCCAGCAGGATAATGCACCATGTCACAAAGCTAACATCATCTCAAACTGGTTTCTTGAACATGACAATGAGTTCACTGTACCCCAATGGCCTCCACAGTCACCAGATCTCAATCCAATAGGACACCTTTGAGATGACGTGGAAAGGGAGATTAGCATCATGGATGTGCAGCAAATGCCATCATGTCTGTATGAATCAAAATCTCTGAGGAATGTTTCCAGCACCTTGTAGAAAGTATGCCAGGAAGAATGAAGGCAGTTCTGAAGGCAAAAGGGGATCCAACCCAGTACTAGCAAGGTGTACCTAATAAAGTGGCCAGTGAGTGTATATTGAATATATTGGGTCACTTATATGATGGGGCTGTACATTTAAATTGCAATCCAGACTTACAACTGTGTGTAACTGTTTGTAGTCCCACTCAAAGACTTGAGCCTATATATTTAAAATATATCATTAAAGAAAAAGTGTTAGAACTAAAATCACAGTATATGTGTGTAGCCTAATTACTTCCTTATCTTTTATAACATCTAAATCATTTTTTTATAGCTGTAAATTAAGGTAGTTTTTTAAATTTCTATTATTATTTTTTGAATTACATTGAATCTAAGCATATTCGTGTTGGTATTTGATATATGCCATTATTATAGACCATGATATCATGTATTTGCATTGCAGAAAATGATCAAGGATTAAATTATATTCATTATAACTCAAAGGTCAACCAACATTTCTTAAAATTTAACTATGCTGTGAACATAAAAATATGTAGTTGCAATAGAAAAAATATGTTTAGAATGTATTTATAAGTTTAACACTATTTAATTTTATGTTCCTATGAATCACATCTTGATGTTAACAACCCAGTTTTAGCAAGGAGCGGTGAAACCATGGCTGAGCTTTGAGTTGAATGGCAAGTTATGGTTGTTATCATTATGCTTAATCATTCTTAAGGGAATACCATGTTAATGTATTGCCGTTTTTATGAACATTTAACCAACTTGCATCAAAGCAAATGACAGTCATCTTTTGGCATGTGTCTGATATCCGATTCTAAAGGCTTCTTAGGAAAAAAAAAGGGAAAAAAAGGATAATTTTCTCCAGCTTGCCGAAGCTGACTAAATGTAACAGAAGGCAGCAAATTGTATTGATTTAGTGACATGAAACTGTCCAAAAAGAGCTATTTATACATTATTCAGGACAAACACTGTCATAATGGACAAACAGCAGCAGCATCTGGGATGTTAATGTCTACAAATAAGATTATTCTCTGAAAAGATTAGGACAAAGCATTTTGTGTAATTAGATTTCTCAGTTTCAGGAATGAATTGCCTTTTAGCAGTAAAAGCTGTCACTGAGGGAGCCATTAGCTCCTTATAACTGAATTAAATGCATAATTAGTGACATGATCACATTAGGATTTGTTTCATTTTTAACTAATCCAAAAAAGGAGGGGGGTAGGGATTGTTTCCAGGTCAGCGGGGCCAATATCAGCTGGGACAGGTCTCAGCTGGTGTGTAGAAGTTGGTAAAAGTCAGACGTGTGTGAATGAGAGCCCAGACCTTGCCACAGAGACAGCCGAGCTATTCATCATTGGTCGGTTGGTGACATTGACTGATGGAATAGGCCCAAGCCTGGCACTTCACCAGTGTAAGAATCATACGAGCCAGAGAGCAGAATGACAGCTGGAGCTCTGTGTCAAGTGGTGTACAGACCAGAGCTATTAATAATCCATGCCACATGATCTGCACCACTGGAAAACAATGATTTAGACACTGGTTAGAATAAAGATTTTACATCTACTTTGGGTGACAAAATGTGGCGCTGACGAGATGGAGCTCTATTCAATCAACATGTATGAAAATAAGGCAATGAATATATTAAAGGTTACTGAAGGGGAGGAGCAATGAACCTTTGTGCAAGATGAATAACGTTGATTACATATTCACTCTTATTTGACACAAGGCTCTGGGAAGATGTTGTACAATGTACCCAGCAACATAAAATGCTCTCATTGCATATTACACTACAAAGAAAGTGAGTACACTGTATTATTTATAAATCACATGTATATATGATTGGTTTTATCTTAAATCTAGATTAGCCTTATGCTATCCCATGCTTGCCTAAACACATATAACTGTATTACATTATTGTCAACATACATTACTGCATTACTCTCTACCACTTATGCAAAAAGTCTATTCCAAGCATCTACTACCCTTTCAGTAAAGTAATATGTTACTTTTAACCTTTGACCCACTATCTTAAGACTATGTCCTCTCGTTAGTAGTAGGGAGGAGCCACACAGACTACAGGCTAGACGTAAAGACATTAATGGAAAACTGTGTAGTATTGTTAGAAATGTATATATATTACAGTATTGTTGATCATCTAAAGGCACATGGGTTTCAAGCAGGGGCATAACTAGAAACCACAGGGCCCTTGTGCAAAAAATTACTCCAGGGCCTCCAACTTCAACAGCTGGTCTGTGCCATCATTGCCCTCACACAACTGGTCTGCAGCTTCGTTTCCCCTTGCCCCCCCCTTCCAACATACAACATATGTAAACACACTTACACAAATTACACACAAGCACTCATTCTCACTAACACATACTCCATCTCACCCAACTTACACAATTACACATCCATGCTCACACACATACAGACAGAAATACACATGCATGCTCACACACACAGAAGTACACATGCATGCTCACACACACAAAGTACACATACTAGCTCACACACACACAAGTGCATAGACAGCATCTCACAAGTGAGTACACTTGTACATATTTTTGTAAATATTTTATTTTCATGTGGCAACACTGAATAAATGACACTTTGCTACAATGTAAAGTAGTGAGTGTACAGCCTGTATAACAGTGTAAATTTGCGTGGGTCCACATTCACACTTCCTCACACTCTCTCACACTCATTCTAGGTCACTCTCTCTCACGCTCTCTAAATGTTTCCTTACCTTCTCTGATGACCACTTTAGCTTCCGCATCTTCTTCTGCATCTGCATCTTCTACCTTTTCTTCTCTCTTCTATCTTCATTCTTCAGTCCTTAATCTTCAATCCTCAATCCTTAATCTTCTTTCTTCGTCCGCATCTCCACGGACATAACCCGGCAACTTCCTCAAAAGTTCATGTGAGAGCAAAGTGACGGCACTTGCAGTATTGTCATCTCCTCCAATTGCAGTGCCGCCATTTTGGCAGAATTTACGGAGTCATGTCCCCCCCAATTTTCGTCCGAATCTAATGGGCAGGGAATGAAAATTGTTGCTTGGGAACAAAGTTTGTTGCCTGGAAACGAATGGGCCAAAAACAAACTGAAAAAATTGTCTGAATCATTTTTGGCCCGTTTGCACATATCTATCGAATAGAATGAGTGCTAGTACAGATCCCTGAGGTACCCCACCGGTAACAAGATCTTGCTCCGATTACTCCAACGCTCTGTTGTCTTTCACTCATCCACTGCCTAATCCATTCAACAATATTGGGATCTAAACTCAGAGATTGAAATGTAATTGCCTTGCTGAAATCTAGATACGCAATGTCTACTGCAACACCTTAATCAATTATTCTAGTCATCCAAAATCAAGATTAGCTTGGCATGATCTTTCTCAAGTAAACCCATGTTGTTTTTGATCTTGGAACCCATGTGACTTTAGATGCTCAACCTATCCTATAACATAGTTTCCATTAATTCCCCCACTACTGACTCACAGGCTTGTAGTTGGCTGACTCCTCCTTAATGCCCTTCTTGTGAATGGGCACAGTATTTGCTAATTTCCCATCTTCTGGGACTATTCTCATCAACAAAGATTGGTTAAATAAATCTGTTAATGGTTTTGCTAATACACCACTAAGCTCTTTTAATAACTTGGGGTGTATCCCATCAGGCCTATCAAATTATTTGTCTTTACCTTAGACAGGTAAAGTAAAACCTCTTCCTTATTAATCTCATTTGTAAAAACTGAAGAACAATATTAATTGAGTCTGCTAGTCCTTTATCCACTTCTACATACATACCATCTTTTGTTTTTAATCTAACTAATCCTTTATTTACTTTCCAGTTCTCATTTATGTATCTAAAATTGTTTTATCTCCTTTTTTAATGACTGGGCAATTCTCTCTTCTGCATGTGCTTTGGCAGCTCTTATAACTTGCTTTGCCTCTTTCTGCCTAATCTTAGAGATCTGTCTATTGTTCTCACTTTGGCATTTTTTGTACTTAGTAAATGCTAACTTTTTTTTTTTTACTATTCCGGCAACTTCTGCAGAGTACCAGGTTGTGAGCCAGGCCTTCTCGTGCTACATCAGTGCCTGACCTCACAAATGCTCTACTGGATGAGTGAGCAAAAATGCCCACAGAAGCACTCCAAACTCTAGTAGAAAGCCTTCCCAGAAGAGCGGAAGCTGATATCGCTGCAAAGGAGGGACCAACTAAATTCTATGTATTTAGAATGCAATGTCATCAAAGTCCCTGTTGGTGTAATGGTCAGGTGTTCCAATACTTTTGTCCATATAGTGTATATAAATGACATGTGCATATATACATAAATCACAATTAAAAGGTAGAGCAACTATCTATTTTTTTTTTTTTTAAATTGACTGGTTTTACTAGCGATATTACAGTCAGTGGGAAATTTATCAATATCAGTGTGTATATGTTGTCAGTGACAGTTTGGAGATAAAATGTTCAACAGTAAATGTTATGTAAGCCTTTGCTCCAACAGTACCCATTTGTTTAGTACAGTTCACTGCAAAATTTCCTATATTGATGATCATCAATATAACATAGTATCGTATAGCAACTACAGCCAAAAAAAGGATATAGAAATCTACTTTGCTATCTAGGCCAAAGTTCCTCAAGGAGAGTCCTTAAGTACCATCTTACAGTTCAAGTGTAGGTCCAATAAACAAACTGATTGATCCATGTGTACTCACCTGAGCATATTGTAGAAATATTCATGATTTGTGCAAGAAAATCTCCAGTCTGCTCTGTAGTAGGGGCTAAGTGAATCTCGTCATTTTAATAGTCTCTGTGAGGTTCAGATTTATACAATCATTACTGCAATCTGAACTGTCACTCTGTCTAAACTGTTTGAAACACAGGGAGCCTGAAGGATTAATTTTAGATATATGACAGGTGAGCTTTCTGTCTTCTACAAGCAGTACTCTTGAGACTGTTTGTTAAATCACATAGGCAAGCCAAACTGGCCATCTGTTACAATGAGGTGCTGGCCATCGGCACTTCATACTCACCCGAGACACCTGGCTGCATGGTAAGAGCCGTCAGCCCCATCAGGTGTCCGTTGGACTGAAAGTCCTAGGGCCACCTTGGGATTGCCGGTCCAGCCCTGAACATAAGTCATAACATACTCTATAGCAGTCAGGTATAATGAGGTAACACATTCATGTGTAAGACTGTACAGCACCAAAGAATATGATGGATTTACATAAATAAGT
The DNA here is from genome assembly GCF_027358695.1 of Spea bombifrons. NCBI lineage: Eukaryota > Metazoa > Chordata > Amphibia > Anura > Pelobatidae > Spea > Spea bombifrons. The sequence continues at coordinate 57,772,757 of NC_071087.1, forward strand.
TATTAATAGCAATAATTAGACTTGTGCATTCGTATTCGGGCAAACATGAAAACGAACACGAAGTGTGTGTTTTCATTGTTCAGCCCAAATACCGAACATAGCGGCGGCAAGACGAAGACACACAACACAAAGAATCTTCGTGTTCGTCTTTGTCTACTAATCTCCCTGGTCCCTTCCCCATCTAGCCTACCTTAGATAACGGGAGCGGATAACCGTAGGTTTGCCGTCAGGGGTTAACTTGGCCTGCAGAGACCACTGGTCTCCCTGCACCAATAGTTAAAAGTCCGTACGAACGACCAATAAAGTCGCTTGTACAGACCTTTAACTGTTGGAGCAGGGAGATCAGTGGCCTCTGCTGGCCAAGTTGCTGGACCAGGATTTTAAAAGTCTGTATGAGCGACCCTATTGGTCGCCCCTGCAGGTGACCAATAAAGCTGCTGCGTAGTCCGTACCGCGTTTACCCCGTAATAACTCCTTCTACAAAAAACGAAGAATGTACACGAATATTAGCCCAAACCAAACACAGGAATGGGCGAATATTTGCGGTATACGAAGATTTATTCCCCCACGAAGACGAACACAAAGAGTTGGCCGGCGCCCAAGTCTAGTAATAATTAGAACAAAACAGTACTAGTAAATGTTAACAGTAAAATAAATCAAAGTTTTATAGTGACCAAATAATTTTAAAACAAAACTAGCTCTTTAAAACGTAAGGACCTCACATGAGCTATAATAACATACGTGTATCTATCAACACTTGAGCTACATAATAAAATTTGAAGCACAAAAGATATGAAGACAAAAAAAAAAGTCTAATTACTTTACTCCAACATATGGGATATCGCTGACATGGTGATAAATGATTCCATTGGGCAAGGATCTTAAGCTCTATAATGTAAAGAATGTAGGGGTCGTTTATCAAAGTTTCAGTCCACTTTGCTTTACGGAAGGGTCAAATTTATCAAAGTAAATCCATGCTTATAGCTATTTTCTTTACTGTTTGACCGTATCTTTACCTGTAAAAGATGGAGGATGGGTGTGAATGCTAAATATTTTAGTTGTAGATGTTATGGATTCCATTTTGAAATCTATACAGTAAGAAGAAATGACCTATTTTATGGTATATAAGACTCGCCTTTTCTGGATTAATGAATACCGTCAAATTGCCAGTCTTATATTCCAAATATCATTAGATTCTTCATGGGTTTGATTTTGGGTATAATTTCTAGCTCTGATAGACACTATTATCACATGTTCTTAAAGTCAACTTATGATTGCAAAGGCAAATATTGGAACAATTGGTTATTTCACTTAACATACTTTTTCTGTTAATTCATGTCTAGTGACAAGGAGGTGAGGGCCTGAGGCAAACCTGATTTTTGGAAAAGCATTGCACAAGTAAATTCTGAAATTTCAATGACAATACATAATAATGCCTTCAATTTTTGGGAGGGAAAACCCCCTAGAAAAATACTGAAGAATAGTAACATACAGCAATACTGAAAAGCTGTAAATAATAGGTTGTTATAGACTAGTCCTATAGACTGTAAGCTCGTTTGAGCAGGGCACTCCTCTCCTCGTCTCTGTAAGTCAATTTGTTATGTTACATACTACTTGTTATGTCCTGTCTATTCATTGTACAGCGCTACAGAATTTGATGGTGCTATATATAAAACAATAAATAATAATAATAAATAGACTGTGCAGGTTGCTATTCTAAATTTTATTGTTAATTTATATCACTCTATTGGTCTCCTGCAGGGGCCTCCTCTGCCATCAGCCAACCGATCTAAGAGAAAGCATTACAGTTTCACGCCAGGCAGCAACCTAGTTGCCTAAATGGTAGAGGCAGTCCTGTTAACATACTGCCTTCTGAGTATAATTAACCCAGAAATTTGGCTGCTAGCAATGTTTGAAACAAACCTAGTCCTAGTTCAGTTCAGTTAACTCTGAACTCATTTGATGAGTTCATAAATAACCTGCAACTTTCTACCGAGCACTGATCAGATTTTCTTCTGAACTCAGAATCAAATTCCAACCCCTGACCTTTAACAACTCTGTACCCCCTACATCTCTTCCCTCTTATCCAAATACACCCCTAACCGCCTTCTTTGTTCCTCTCATGACTTGTGTCTCTCTTCTACTGTCATTACCTCTTCCCTCTCCCATATTCAGGATTTTATACATGCTGTACCCCTATAAACTAATATATATGTAATATGATGTAATAATATAAGTCCAAATGAGCCTGACAGGTCTGCGTCATAACTGCCAAATGACCCTTTTTAGGTGTCCCTTTTTCCTCTTCCAATGTCCCATGAGTTCAGAATGTTTGCTGAATATGAGAGCATCACAGTGTTCTAAAGTCATAATACCGGTAATGTGAATTACAATGTGCAAATAAAATGTACTCTTCTGCTATATCTTGTCAATTTTATAAATAGCTACCGATAGGTCTCAAAGTCCTATGATAAGTAAGGACTTGTGCACCTGGCCATGGATCTAACCACACTCCCTAAAATAAAAACATCCCTCTGATTATTTGAAATTTTTGGAGGTACAGTATATTTCAGGGAGCTGAGTTCAACTGATCCAGCAGAGTCTTGGTCAAATTTACTTAAATGAAAGTCAAGAATTTTATCAGACAAGTTGTAGATGAATTCTTCCCATCATGATTAACAACATTATACTACATCAGCAAACTAATACCTAAAACATTCCACATTATTAATGAAAACGATGCAATATTTTTTAAAGGTAATTATGCTGTCGTTTAAAACAAAAACTGATAAAACTGCATTTACCAACCCAATAGTGAATTTTAGTATCATGTGCATAATAATTAAGCTTTGTCTGCTCCTCTGAGAACAGCTTATAAATTCATTATTGTTATGCACAAGAATTAGTGCATACTCTTAATTTAAATGTCAGAATGCAAGCCGTAAATTATTTTCTGAAATGAAAGGCAATAAAGTCAGATAAATGAAGCCGTGATTCTAAGATTTTTAGATTATGTAATTTGTAACTGTAAAAAAACTGCCTTTGCATTAAATGAGCAATATGTCATTACAATTTTTGATTCAGGGCTTTTGGAATCAGCTATTCCACAAAGATAAATATACAAAAATTGCTATTCCAAATTTAAAAGAATATACATTTTTTTAGTGAAGTTTCCTAAATTAAAGCCAAAAAATAAATAAAACAACAAAACTGAAACACTAATTATTAGAATTTTAGTAAAACAATTCAGACTAAGTTTTTGTTTAGTTTTTGGTCCAATTGTTTTGAGACAAAGAATTTTGTTTCCTGCTCGTTTGGTATAGACCATATTTGTGAATTTGGAAACAAAGATAGGGAAAAGCAGTGAGGTAAAGAGGAAGAGGAGGAAAAATAAAGAGAAAGGGGAGAAAGGAGAGAGGGAAAGAGGAGATGAAAAGAAAGGGGAGCGATAAAGAGAAAGGGGGAGGAGAGATAGGGAAAAAGAGGAGGAGAGATAATGGGAAAAAGTGGAGAGATAAATAGAACAAGGAGGGATGATAAAAAGAAATGGAAGGACAAAGAGAAGGGAGGAGATCAAGGGAAAGTGGGTGATGAGAAAGGGAAGAGATAGGCAGAAAGGGCATAGATAATGAAAAAGGGGAATTATGAGAAAGGGAAGAATGTGTTTGTGTAGCAAGCAAGTGTTTGGATGCAAGGCAAGTGTAAGCTGGGGTGTTGTGGGGGCAAGAGTGAATGTGCATGTGTTTATGGGCAGGCATTTGTAAGGATAGTGTATATGTGTGCATTCTGAAAGCCCCCAAAAGGTATAGAATGAATAAAAGGTGCACATGAGTCAGACTGAGAGGATTCCTGACTGAAAGGAGACCTGAGACTCTGAGAGGAGGTCACTGTGGATACAATCTGGACCCATCCCATGTCTGTCTGTAATCTGGTTGCTGGGGCAAATCCTTATGTGTGCAGTCTGGGTCCAATGTTTCCAATATTGGTGCTGAGAAAGCCCTGTGGATGCAATCTTGGTGCTGGGGCAAGTCCTATGCGTGCACTCTGGGTGCAGCGCAAATCCTATAAGTGCAATCTTGATGCCAGTGGTTGTGCGACCTGTGATCAATGCCTGAAGTTTAGGGTTTCCATACGTTATTTATTTGATGTATGCCTTCAGTGCTGAGTTTGCTTGTGATTTTTCAGTTGGTCTATACCTGCAATGCTGTTTATTTGATCTATACCTGAACTATAAGGGGGGAGAGGTGTAGCACAGTGAAGGAAAGGACAAAGGGCGCCATCAATGCAAGGGGCGGGTCATGTATTTGATGTGCTCACATGACCCTGACCCCAATGGACACAAAAGACAGCACAAACGTTGGGGGCAAGGTGGTAGCAAAACAAGGTTTTGTCTAAGGTGGCAAAAAGTTTTGCATTAGCCCTGCCCTTACCTGTCCACTAATTTTTGTGGGTGGCACCACTTAATAATCTTAATGGGAGTTGCCAATACCAGCACCACAAAGCCAGGAAGTTGCCAAAGTACAGACTGAATTTTTCAGCCAAGTAAACTGGCAAGCTGTCTAGGGACAAATAGCTTCCCAATGCCATCTTTGTTCCCAAACATTGTGACATGTGACTATGGCTGGTATTTTTTTTAAGAAAATGTAGATGAAGAAAAGGAGTGGGACCAAAGTAGGAAAGGGTGGAATGTACAGAGGAAAGGGTGGATCATAAACAGGAAGAATTTTGGCCTGGGCAGGAAGAGGTGGGGCAAATTAAGATTGGGGTGGGTGAGTTTAGTCAGGCCTAGGGCTACACAAAAACTAAATACACCAGTGCATAAGAGCAGTAAAATGAGGCTTGTCTATATTTTGTTTCTTCCAAGCAATTATCTTAATCACTGATATCTAATGTCCATTTATAAAAGCACTAGATCAGTATCATGCTGTTATATAATCCAAAAGAAGGTGCTGTTATATAACCCAAAAGACAGAGTAGTGGGACTGTGAGCTGCTATATATATATATATATATATATATATATATATATATATATATATATATATATATATATATATATATATATATATATAATTTTGTCTCACTTACTGTGAAAATGGTATATCTGCTTTTCATCCACACTTAGAATGACCAATATGGCAACTTTTAACCAATATTTCACTATTTGACACCTCAGCAGCATCTGGAACCTCCCATCTTAGAATTTTTATAGTGCCTGACTGAGCTGCCTCTTTTGAGAGAACAAATTAGAAGCTGTCTACAGAAAGTAAGAGACACAAACAAGATGAGAACATTAAACTTGTGAGGCAGAGGATGGATTTATTGAACTGTGTTTCATGACAACGAACTGGTGAATTGACACAGAACAAGAGTAGAAGAAAGATAACCAAACATAGAGAAATTGACACCCACCGTGCAGAAAGAGACACCAAGGCATGTAGTGGAACATATTCCCAGACTCAAAGCATTGATAGGCAGTTTCTAATGCCACTTACAATTATATACACAAAATACAGATATGAAAATGTGCGCAGTCTCAGACAGCATTCATTGCCTAGGCACGTTACAACCGCTTCAATTTGAATCGCCAAATGAACACAAATACACAATAATAATTTAAATTTTTATAATGTGTATCAGACGGATAAGATCAAAAAGATCCCAAACATTCTTCAGTCCGACATCCGTTAACAAAACATGGTTGATGCACCAGTGCTGTTTATTAAGCAGCCCATGAGGCATGTAACCTGCTGAAGTGGATGTCCTTTCTGCAAACACCTGCCTCGGCTGCAGCAGTGAGCAGACTAAACAAACAGGGAACCTCAACTGCTGAGAAGCTGGTGGGTGTTAGTTTTTTTTCTTTTACCAGGGCTCCCATCTGTTAAGAAATTATTGTCTGTGAAAATGTTCCGCAAGCTGGGGTGGTAGAGCTATTACAGACTGGCCAGCCCCCTTTTCCCCCATAAAAGTTCTCCTTAGCATTTTCTTTTACTTCTTGGTTTTCATTGCCAGATTTATTCATTAGTTTCACCTTTCCTCCCCTCCCCCTTTGGTTCATGAAGAGGGCCTCGTTTTCTTCCGTGCCTTGGGGGTCATGTCTTTTCAGTCATTCAAACAATGGTTGCTGCTGGCATCTGCTTCCAGATCCAATCAGCCATATTGTGATCACATCCTGACAGTGTATTGTTCCTTCTTTTGCTTGGCTTTGTTGCCAATTTCATGGCATGTATTGCCCCATGTTTTGTGCTTCATGAAGCTGTCAGGGGTATAAAAGTGGCCTGACCAGGGTCATAGTAAGAGGGGTGGGAACATAACCACCAAAATGGCCAGGCCACCCACAGTACACACATACAACCATAGAACTGCCCTACTACAGACATACACAGACAGGGACTCAGACAAACTCACTGTAGAATTTAATTGGCACCCTGCCGGGGTACCTTTTATTCAGCTGTTGGGGAATCAACACTTTTACAAGAAGTCATTAGCTTTTTCCACTAATAAAGAAGGAAAGTGGTTTTGTCTGTCATTTCCATAAAATGTTGTTTGCAAAAATGTTGATGGTTTCATTCCTCCACATAAACATAAACTTTGCAGCTCATTTCCAGTGCTGAAGAGTTCATTATATTTGCCAATGGCAAGAGAATTTTTTTTTTTTTTTGCAGATGCCAGACAACAAGCTTAAGTAGTGATCACTCTGCTTTGTGCGGGCACTGAGTATATTTTAAGTAATATACATCCAGAAGTAATTTCTTATATAATAGTCAAAGGAAACAAAAAGGTAACATGATGAGAGCGGTATATTGATGCACTTTAGTATTTATTAGTCAATATAAAATCTCAGTTACCTTCAGACTTAATACGGTATCTATCAATGTGTGCCTCTACCTAATATTGCCTGTCCCCATTAAAATTTGCTGTTGCCATGACAGATTTTACAACAACTAAATGCATAACTATAGATTGTGTGTCTTGTTTTAGATACTCTATATTTCTCTTAACGTGGTACATTTAGCTCAGTGCTTTTTCTTTCCCAATGTTCTCTCTCTTTACACCAACTTCCTTCAAAGGGTTCCTGAACCAACTGCAATCTGTAACCTAATAACAGTACATAATCAAGTTATTGGGAGGGAACAATCATGCAGATCCACAGAACAGGAAAACTTAAAAGAGTTGCTACCGTAATACATATAACGTACAAAGTAATTGAGAATGAAAGAAGTAGTAGGCAGAATCAGGCTCACAAAATTGATGTATTCAAGTATTTGACTTTTAAGACTTAATGTGAGTGAACAGTACATAGCATATAATTCAGTGAGCAGAGGATATTGCTCAAGTCCTAAAATATTGAAGTTAGTATTAGATTTAAATTAATAAAGTATGACAGCATAAGTGCTTTCTTCAAATCCCAGTTACAATTTCACATGAATGGATTTCAGTCATTGACTCAAGTCTTTGGTGACCTCCGTGAGGGAACACAGTAGGGCAGAGGATACAAACCCTATCCTCAAGATCGTTTCGAGAGATTGGGTAATTAAGGTCATGTTATCAAGCAGGATCAGTGATTCAATGTCCACTTCATATATAACTTTCCATGTGAAATCAAGACAATCTTATAATGTAAATAAACTACCATGTGAAAGGAAAGATAATATCCATATTATGTCTATCAGTTCAAACATAGGAAACATACAATATAAGAGCAAACAACAATCAAGGATCAAGAACTGGTTTGCTGGGTGGGGGAAGTGCTTAATCAATATTCTTAATAGAGATTAAATAACTTTATTCCATGGTTTAATAAATGCAGCTAATTCCTAATTTCAGTAGAACTAATTTTGTCTTTACAACTACTGAATAAAACATGAAATACATTACATAATTGCTAGTAATAAATTAACCTAAGTAATTAATAAAATATACCAATACAAAACTATAGGTCAACGCCATAATAAAGGTTTTTTCTATGTAACGCTATTGTGACAAGTTACAGTTGAAGATGTAACCAGAAGATTGATTAATGTCTGGAACTACAACAAATTTTTAGATGGGTGAAGATACCAGATGAAATTCCTGCTTTAATATAGGTGATTCAATTTAAAATTTAGAATAGTAAGTTATGATTTTCCTAAAGGTCATTATTATAATCATTTGGTTGCCACCATAGACTCACTACTTTGTGATGAACTGTTAGTTGGTCAGTATTGGGATAGAAAAAACATTATTAATGTAAGTCACTATTTAAGTGGTGGCGGGACTAGGGGTATTTAATCTATGATATGCAGTAAGCCTTATTGAAAGTATCCTCTGTCATTTTATTGGTCAAACTTGCATCTAAAAACACAGTTGCTATGGAGCACCTTGTCACAGCAAATTTAGTAAATATTTTGTGAATAGCCTCAATGTTACAAAGAAGTATTTAGAAGGCAAGGCATTGTGCTTAGTTTATTTGGATTCATTGCATTTCTGCTAGAAGAAGGGCAAGATTTACATTTAATGCATCCCTAGATACAAAAGCCATTGACCCCAACCCCAACCAGTGCCCTAGAAACACAAAACTGAAAGATGTTTTATAGGTATAAGTAAACGATAAAAGTGGGTGGACCAGGTCAAGAATGAATGGATATGTGGAAGTCAGCAGGGACAGAATTACAACCATCCTCCTTTACCCTCTTTATTTGGCCTAAAATGGCACTACTGGTACATCCCTAGCACATGCCTAGTCTACTTTATTAATAAAAATTTGGCCATGGTTGTGATTTGAAGTAGAGTTTGGTAACTCTCTGTCAACATGTTCAGCTGCAATTTGAAATGCTATTATCTATGTACAAATGTGTTTTGGGGCCCCTAATAACACTTATGTTGTGAAAATCAAGAAATAAATTAAAAAAATTCCCATTTAATTAATGCATATTTGTAATGTCCAACAACTGTATATTTTATAAGCAGACATATGTGTAATGTTTTTTTTGTATGAGAAAAAAACATTTTATAGATTTCTCACAAAGAATAAAATGTTTACAATTATATATCTGTTTTTTTTTTGGTTTTATGTTTTTGTATTGGATATAGGGCACTACTGTAGCAAGAATTTACTTACAGGCAATAGATGAAAGCTTTGTGTCTTAGATGTATATGTGAATGAGTGTGTGTTAAACAATTTCATGGACATCTGTCATGCACAGTTAACTTTGCATTACTGCATTTAAAGTCATGGGCTTGCTCTTGGCCGGCAGTGATAAAGTAGCTGGCAGTTTTCGAAAAGCCACTGGATAACAGAGCATGAATCATAAAACACACTGCTGTGTAGCAATATCCAAGTTCATTCAATGCAATGGAACCATGCAGAGAACTTTTATTCCCAGCTAATTATGTGGAAACGTCTAAGACAATAAAGCATCTGGTGGTCTTTCTTTGCTGTTTCAATTTTTCTCAATATTGTGACAGGAGAAAGCATTGTATCTTTCCCAGGGTAGTTGCTGTGAAGAGGAGCAAAAGAAAGGGTCATAGAAGAGCAAATAGATGAATTTATAACTCATTTTATTTGTTCCTTTGCTATTGTTCCAGTCAGAACCCTCCAAACTCCTTTACTTCAGGAATGAATATTTTGAGACCACCATACTTTCTCCGCTCAGGCTGAAATGTAATTTTTTTGTTGTGTGTATGGATGCCACCCAAATGATCTATTATAATCCTTTGCATGTTTAAACTAGACACTTTTCTGAGCACACATTCTTAGAGGCTCTAGATATTTTCCAAAATGAGAGCTAGACTTAATTAACACCTTAAGGACTAATGATATTTTTTTCCTTTTTTGAATTTAAGTACTAAAAGGTTTTTAAGAACTTTTGCTGTATTATTTTCTCATTTAGTTTAACCACGCAAATTATATTTTTTTTGTCAGGACAAGTACGGCTTTCTTTTCAAACCATACATATATAGATAATGTATCATTTAAAATTAACAAGGTCTATAAAGCCAAGACACATTTTTGTAGACGTAGCCAGGACAAAAAAAATTGGATCATGTCCATCTCATTTTTTTTCTTAAGTTTTTTTATGTATTTAATTTTATAGTGACTTTATATGATGCATATAAAGTCACTAAAAAATTAAATACATAAAAAAACTTAAGAAAAAAAATTAGATGGACATGATCCAATTTTTTTTGGATGCTGACCCTCCCACCTTAATCTTCTAAGTAACTGATCACACTATAACAGAGTTATCAGGCAGCAAAAAACACAAAATTATTTTTAATATTAAAAAAAATGCTTTTTATTTACCACAACATTGTTCTATGCCAGACTCTGACTCATGATCAGGTTGAGGAAGACGGAGGCAGAAAACCCTGACAAGGGCAATGTTTACTGACACTGTCCATGGTAACGTACTTGTGGTTGGCTCCTCGAGCAATAACATGCATTAAAGTACCTGGCCGTTACTTTTCTGATTGGGTCTCACGGCAGCCAGCAGTGATCGTTCACAGTAGAGGAGGAAGTAATATTCAATGACCATTTGGCTAACAGTAATATTATGTCCTTCATCCTTAAATGGTTAATTGTAGGTCTGCAAAAATGCACAGCAATTTACATTGACCTTAGACAGGAACAAGTTGGGGATCCTACCCATGGCCCCACATTTAGGAGGTCCCCACATTGCCACTGCTTACCTCTCTCATGGTTTCTCTAGGTCTGAATGAATTTTATATTCCTGCACTCAGCTTCTACTAGATCTGCAGTCCTTACCTCAAGTGTAAAGTAGAGTATGGGCCTAACTTCCCCCTTCCTAAGAGCAAAGGGGACCAACCAATTATTCTTGCCACTGGACCTGCAAATCCTGAGGGTAGCCATGATTCAACTTTTGAATTTTCAGTTTAACACAATATATCTGCCAACAATATAGGTATACTGATGTGTGAATATTGATTTTGTATGTATATCTTACTGGTTTAAAACTTGTTTATGCTTACAACTTTGTAACCTTCAAAACTTTCATATCCATTCCTGTGTTGGGGGACTGATATTTTGTTCCACTCTTACCCCCTATTAGGAGCAGGATAACTGACACTGGGAAGTTCCCAGGTATGCAGAACTAGGCTTTACATGGGTCTCAATTTGCCACCTCAAGGCATGATCTTTCTGGTGCCAGTATGCGTTTGGTGTGCATTCGCATTTGTATGAATTTTAACAAAATTTGCCAATTTCGTTAATTTCTACGAATGTCTGAAAAGAGTCCAAAAGTGTGACCCCCAACAAAACAAACGAAAACAAAGCAGAGAGCTCAGAATTTTCATTTCCATTTCGTTGCTCTCACACACTCGCTCTCTAACAGTTTCTCTCTACCTTGTCTGTTGACCGGTTCTGTGTTGCTGTCTCCTTTTCCACGGCTCCGCTTCTCACCTTCTTGGCCTTCTTCCTGGTGTTTTAACCAGGCCTCCCTGAGCACTTCTGCAAAGGGGTGGAGCCTTAGTGCACATCCTCTCCCACGATTGGAGGAACAGGGGAGAGGGTGTTCCTGTGTAGAGCATCGTGGCCCTTCAGAGGCCAGAATATTGCGGACAGATTTTCCTTTTGCGGAAGCATTCCGGGAGGCTTGGTTAACAGAGCAGATAGCGGAGAGAGACGCAGACTATGAAAGAAGGGACAAGAAAAAGCAGAGGAAAAAGTGGAACTGTGCAAAACATGGACACGAAAGTGGTCGGCAGAGAAGGTAGGGTAACATTGACAGTGACCATGAGATAAAGTTACTGAGAATTCTTCCAAAAATTCTTCCAAATGGCCTGCTTGCTGACTGATTTGTGCAGTCAGGAGCTTATAAGGGCCACATAATGGAGCAGTGCAAGTGTCAATTACACTGAAATACTGAAAAACGGCCCAATGAAAGTTTAGGCATTCTCCGTTGGCGCTAGAAGCAATGATGAGGGTTAACACATTTAAACAGTTTATCTTGACACTCTTGTTACCTCTGATGAGCTCCCCTGCATGCTGGTCCCAGTTACTGCAATTAGCAATAAAGGGCAATGGGGCCCTGCTTTCTGTTTACTCTGTGATCATCTGCAGTGGGGATCAGAGTAAAATGAAATGAAAAAAATAGAAAAATAATTTTACAAAAATAGAAAAAAAAAAAACAACTTAAAAATAAAAAAAAGTAAAATTGAAAAATACCGTATTTGCTCGTCTTATAATCGAGGTCGTCTTCTAATCAGACCTCAAATAGGGCCAGGCTGCTTACCGGTGCTTTGGTCGCACAGTGTGCGAGCAGCGTCTCTTGTACCGGCCAGGAGAACAGGAACCCAGCAGAGCCACGTGAATGCACGTCACGTGCCTCTGCTCCCCTCCTTCCTCTGGGGCGGGACAAGAGAATTTGCAGAGGGAAGAAGCCGTGCCTCTGCAGAAGTCTGCGAGTGAGAGTTCTGCAGTTCAGGTAAGGGGTGGGGGAGGGTTTATGAGCAAGTATGAGTGATTAAGGGAATTAATGAGTGTTTAAATGTTTGTGAATATGTGTGTGTGTGATAGCATGAATGTGTAGGGGGGGTAGCATGGCATAGGGAGGCTGTAACTCCTATCATGCCCAGGTTCCAGCATGTACTGGCTGCCTGGTCATGATAGGAGTGTGATTGCTGTTTGCAATCATATATGTATATATGCCTCCAGAAATGCCTTTTAACCTCCTATATGCCACTCTGCCCCATAATATGCCTTTTAACCCCCTATATGCCAGAGTGGCATATAGGGATATAAGGCATATCATGGGGCAGAGTGTCATTTAGGGGGTTAGAAGGCATATCATGGAGCACAGTGGCATATAGGAGGGTATAAGGCATTTCTGAGGGCAGAGTGGCATATAGAGGGTAAAAGGCATATCATGGGGCAGAATGGCATATAGGGGGTATAAGGCATTTCTGGGGGAAGAGTGGCAAGCCTGCGGGCAGATGTGCATAACGGGGGGGGCAGGTTGGCAAATAAAAGGAACTAAACACAAAATATTTTTCTCAATCATAGCTTTTATTAAATATGAAAAAATTGTTTACATTGATTAATTTATTTACTAGTAATACTTTTTTCCTATAGAGTAGTCTTATATTCAGGCTTTTTCTTTTTTTCCTAAATTAATATTCAGATTTTGGGGGGGGTCGTTTTATAATCTAGGTCATTTTATAATCGAGCAAATACGGTAATCAAGTCCCAAGAGATGTCACATGATTTTTATTATTATTTATACACAACCATTATATTGTGCAGCCGTATACAATTTTACATATTGCTCTGCAGTGACCCTACTTTCCCATGATGCAGGATGGAAATGTACTGTGAACATGTGTACTGCAGAAATAGGACCCCAAAGATATTTATTGTCTATATTGTTATTTGGTTTAGTAGTGACCTTAACTACAGGTCTGGGTCAACCATTAACTGTTGATCTTATAATGTCTTGTTTAACAGTAAAAACATATTGATGTACTTGTGCAGGAACCAAGGCATGGAGACACAGAATCCTATCATGGACATCAGCAGAATTGCCTTCCTAGAGAAGCTAACATAAAAGTGATAAATATCCTACTTAAAAGTAAAGTAAAATTCTAAGGGTAATACTCTGCATAGCTTTTATATGTGCGCAAATGCATAAATTTAATAAATGACTATGATTATGTAAATATATGTTGTTATTCTTTCACCATGGTGTCATAATTAGTTGTAAAATATAGTAGAGTTATTTCTTCTCACTTAATCTGTGGGTGGGTGGCCATTTGCTTATTACTTTCAGTGGTTCATTTCAAGTATAGCCCCAGGCCAGTACAAAAGAGTTCTTCTCCATTATTACTAATGTGGTGTATCAGTATGTATTGCTGAATGGAATTACAAGCATGGCAGCATGATACCAATTAGCTAGCACTCAATACCGGCTGTGTAAACCGATTTACTACACAGAGGTTGTCAACCCAGCAGGACCATAGTAGAAGGTCAGATTTTTGTGATGTGAAGCAGCAGGGCTAATACATAACTCAGATTCCAAAGCATTGAAAATTTCTAGTCATTCAATTCATTGTGCCACTTGTCCAAAATATTTAAATATTACAACTACTACCCTTGTATTCATCAAGAATCAAAAGATAGCGCAAAAAAAAACAGGCATATGGGCATCCGTGTTTCTGTGTCTTTTTTTCCTGATGTTGCTCTCGCTCAGCAGGTTTGCATGGTATGAGTGTATCACAGTGTTGTACAGACTTAAAACGCACACCAATGTGAATAAAAACAGTTTAAATGGAGGCGTATAAATGGTATTAATATTTATTCAAATGAAGAAGATTTTTTAAATACATACTTTCATTATATAAAGAATATTTTCAATCTGCTATTTTCAGTCTTCATCTCCGTGGACATAACCCAGTGGAAACTTCCGCCTAAATCCTCTAATCATCGAAATCAAGTGAAGGCAAAAATGGAGGATCAGGGAGAAGACGCCACCCATATTGCCCCGATTTCAATTGAGAGTAAAATGACGATGATGGTGATGCACTCTCTCCTGATTGAAGGATTGGGGAGAGGACGTCACTGCAAGCACCATCATTTTGGCGGAAGTTCTGGCCAGGTTATGTCTGCGGAGATGTGGACAATGATAGAAGATTGCAGATAGCAGATTGAAGATAGAAAAGAGAAGATAAGGGAGAAGATGAATGATAGATGATGAAGAAGCGGAAGAAGATGCGGAAGTGGTTGGCAGAGAAGGTAATGGAACATTTAGAGAGTGAGCAAGAATGAGAGCGTGAGAGTGTGAGAGAGTAAGAGTAAATGTGAGCACCAGGAAACTAATTTCCCAAATTAAAAATGCCCCCAAATTTTCGACCAAACCGAACGGGCAGAGAATGAAATTCGTTGCCACAAAATGAATTGGCCAAAAACTAACCCAAAAATTTTTCGGAATTCTCTTTGGCCCATTTGCACTATAAGAAAAATGATTATTTTAAGAAGTGTTAAACAAATCTTACTGTAGTCTCAAAATGAGGTGAACTTTGTAAGGGTGGGTGAGGAGAAGGGACAGAACTTTAGGACCAGATAGATTACACAACTCTTCCTCTGCCGGGGCAGATTAACAATGGGGCATTTGCCCCAGGGCCCTCGGTAGCAATGGGCCTCATTTGCAGAGTAATTTATTTATGTACTGCACAGCATAAATTCAGTACCTTGTGTGCTTGGTGATGTGGAAGCCCAGATGGGGGTCCTCTCCTGCAGCAGGTGTATTTGCAGTGTATTTCAACACAGGCATCAGTGGTGGCATCAGTGGTGGAGTCAGCTTCCTGATTCTTGTCTTCTGTAGTCAAATGTTATAGTCAGTAAGAGGGGAAGCTGCATAGCTGTCTGCTTGTAAGGAAAAGAGGTAATGCTTCAGCATCCCACAGCGAGCAACCTTTAGCTGCAGGAATAGAGATAGGAAGAGTGTTATCACTTACCTGAATGCTCCAGACCATCAAACTGCTAAAAATGTGTCTTTTATAGAAGTGGTCGCACTTGCTGATGATCGATTAATTAAGGGCATTTGATTAGAAGAACCTGTCTGCTACTTAGCATCTTTATTACTATGGAAGCAGGAAGGGTGTACTTTTTTTTCACATGGCTTCTCCATTTTGGCTTTTTTTGTTGAATAAATCATAACACGGCGTAATATGTCATGTGTTGTTGTTCATCTGAGGTTATATTTACCTAATTTTCAGACCTGCCAAGGAACATATGATTGTTATTATGTCCTGATATGTAAAACCATAGAATTCAAAGAGAGTTTACTTTCTTTTTCACAGCACTGTATATCATTATAACAGCACAAGGATAGAACTAACTTCTATGACATATGTAAAGATTTTTATATTGTCTTGTCTGAGGGGTACTTGGTTGCGTGTGGACAGTATGGTAGATGTTCTAACTTTAATGCAGTTTGTGGGACCAAGAATATAGTTTGCATGTTTCCCCTAGCTTTGTGTATGGTTCCATTTGCCTCACTTGGGGCTGTTTATTAAGTTTTCATTTTACTTTTGGGGACGCTGAGCACTCAATGTAAGTACATCACTTCACATGAACAACAACAAACGCAAAACGAAAAGTAAATACATAAATAAAGCTGAATGTGAAAGTTGCCTCAGAGCCCCACCTCACCTTGGTTTTTGTCTAACATATAAATCAAGAAGCAAACAGACCAATAAATGTTTTTGATTCTGCACATGGTCTCAACCTTCTTACAAAGTGCTTGATTCTTTGACCTGTTCAAACCTTAACTGTAAGGAAGGACGTCTGAGTAAGTAACAAATAGTTGAACATAAATGAAATATCATAATCCACAATTTGTCAGCCTTAAAAGGGTTATATTTACCGGGTAATTCCCTTTTACTCTTAGAATCTTTCTTTTTTTTTCATTTTTTTTCTATTTTTAACTTTCTCTCATAATTGTTATCTAGGAAATTTGCCAGCAACATGTTTTAATATATCCATGTACATTGCAAGATGGTTTCCCCAGTGAAGATTGACAGCATTCTGTAATGAAGCTTTTGACAAATATTCATAACCCAGTTTGCTATATTTGCAACTGCTTTATTTTGATCTTGAAGGCCATCCATTGGTTTGCTTTAATCTGCCTAGCCAAGTGGTGATTATTAATTAAAGATTATGTTCACTATGAAGAGATTCTTAGTTACATTCACTAAATACAATGTTGAGCAGTTAGCATCTTACATATGTGCCCTGGGAGTATAATATTTTACTAGCATTTTTTTTTCCATGAGCCATTAGTTTTAGTTTGAAGAGAATGCTACATTGCTTATTACCGATACTTTTGAGCATTGTTTATTTGGGTTTTTTTTTTTGCACAAGAATACACTTTGTCCAATTCGTCTCTATGTAAAATTTCAAACTTAATTTAAAATAAAATCATCTTTTATTTGACCAAATCTGAGCAACTATGAAGAATAAACTTTTTAATAATAAAAAAAAACTAATGTTTGACATGATGTCAACAAAACAAATGTTGACATCATCACAGAATGTATCCATTATTATGTGGTCAAGGTATATTTGTCCGATAACTGATTATTGACTCCTTGCAGTTCTATAAGGCCTGCCAAGCCATTTCGCAGTTAAGTACATTTGCATGTTTTAAAGTGTGTGCATTTAGACAGACCATCATCTGCCAGCAATCTGTCTTACCCTCATGGGTGCACAGATTTTTATCTGCATCCCATGAGTAAACCCTCCCTTTGTAATCTATCTGCCATCATCTAAGGGATATGTATCTATTGCTGTCTATTCCATTATATTATGATCTAAAAATATACAGGCAGGCAGTGATTAATGAACCTCCTGCTGCCACTTTACATACTGAAATCTAATCAATAATTAAAATAATTAAACTCAGTTTTGCCTGTAAAGCTGTTAGTTTTGCTACAATAGTTAATTTTATTTGTTATTGTTTCACAACATTGTGGTGTAAATTGGTATAGAGACCAATAAGATTGCAAATACCATTATATATATATATTTTTATATATATATATATATACAGTATATTTATATATATATATATAAAGAGAGAGAGAGAGAGAGAGAGAGAGAGAGAGAGAGAGAGACACCTCTGCATGATTTACATCTACACATATTCAAATGTCAATAAAATGTGTCAAAATTGAAATTTGTTAGTAGAACTATTAATATATACAAAGCTTGCATATATTGTAACAAATACCATGGATATACTAGAAAAAATAACTTTTATCAGTGTTTTCAGGGGCAGACAGGCTTGGTAAGTCAGTCCAAAGGTGTGATGGAGTGAGTATGTTTTAGTGCATTAATGTGTGTCTTCATGTGAGTATGTATGGGTCTCTGTGTGTGTTATATTGATAGTGTGTGGTAGAGTATGTTAGTGGGTGGACAAGGGAACAAGGGTGGAACTCAACTGCTCCTGGCCTAGAAGGTACCAGTCCTTCCGTGTTTTTTATCTCTGAAAATGATGTGCTACTGCAAAAATATGGCAACTTTGGCATATGAATTACAGTATTTGAAAACAGAGATTTAGTCTGGCATATATTACATCGATCTAGTATGCAACTTTACATGCATTGTATTTTTCTAATTCACAATAACTGATTATCTAATGGTGTTCAGCTTTTTCTACATTAAGTATTATATTTGGGAATTCTAATGGTTCTTCCACTCCTCAGCCCTTCTGAATATAGCGGTTGTAATTCCATCTCTTTGCATTGTTAGTCTGTCTGATTTGCCCCCTTTTGTTTTTCCATAGCAAAATATGTATTTTTTTTAGTATATATGAATTAATATAATATATAATTATCAGAACACCATCATACCCTCAAACCCTTGATTGGTTTCAGATATGAAAGTTAACATTAATTAGACCTGCTCAAGGATGCCCTAGATTTTGACCCTTTTGACCCAGTTTAGGGTCCACTACACAAGATATTCGCTTTACAACACTTCAGTGTGTTTCCCGCCAATTCACGAATTATGAGGTGAAAACTTAACCAAAGTGCATGGAAGTAAATTGCTGGTGGTATCTGCCAGTGTTCATCAATAACAACCAAACTCAACCAAACTCAACAGTTATTGACAGGGTTTGCCATGTTAGCTGCTACTATGGATTTAGCATTGATTTTAAGTCTGTCATAGTTTTCACGTTATTGAACCTCTAATTAACCATTAGCATGTGAGTTTGGTCATGTTAGCAGCTGGTGGGCATCAAGTATTAAGTACTAATGTGCTTTTTGGAGTCAATCTACTAAATGGTTCGTAGGAGATTTGAACACTATACATTATAAAAAGCAAGCATCAATGAGCTTCTCCAAAAATGGCTTAACAGTTAACCCTGTGTAATGCATAGATAAATCAGTGAGGACAGCTTTTTTTTAAAAAATCTCCAGATATAAAAATAGGTTTATTACACATTAGTAACTTAAGAAAGGCTGTACTGAAAAAAATAAAATGTGACTGTGTGACACTGTTGGAAATGGGTACATACCATAAAAAAATGCTACTTATTTCACTAAAATTAACAATTTTCCTTTTTTTATATTCCTATTTTTCTGCATGTATATGTTATCATAACAGAGAGGCATACAAGGAAAGATTTTTGAGATATTCTTCTTCCTTTAGGTGGAAAAGGGGGTGGGAGGTATGGCAAGTTTCTAGGTCAGGAAGTTGTAGTCATACGGAGGCTTCTATTCACTAAGCTGCAGGTGCAAGAGAGTCAACTTGATGCAAGTTGAAAAAAAGAAACTAGGTGATTTATTATCCATATGTCACAATCGTTTATTTAATAAATAAATATTTAAAAAATGAAACAGGACTCCTCAGCTTAACCAAGGTGCTTATGGTTGTCCCCCTTGTTCACCTA
The DNA here is from genome assembly GCF_027358695.1 of Spea bombifrons. Classification (NCBI taxonomy): domain Eukaryota; kingdom Metazoa; phylum Chordata; class Amphibia; order Anura; family Pelobatidae; genus Spea; species Spea bombifrons. Next base: position 57,792,147 of record NC_071087.1, read on the forward strand.
CTGCATGGTGGTGATTAAATGAACCTAGGGAAAGAAATCATCAGGTATACAACCCTTACTCCCCCTGCTTTTGGACCTTATTCCATATTTCCACTCATCCACCATTCATTGTCCACGGCTATGGGGAATTAAAGATAACTGTAAAAATATGGAAGAACCCTTGGGATTAAAAACACATTAAAAAATGTTGGGTAGCATTCCAACCCCTGCCCATTGGGTGAGGGAACTAAAACAAGATTGGAGAGACACACATCCCATCCTCTCCCTCCACCATTTATGTGTTTGGGCCCCTCACATCTAATTCTCTCAGATAGGGGAGGTGAGATTTTGTGTCAGTGGACGTTGAAAAAACACTCTCTACTCTTTTGGCATTCAAAGAATACAAAACCTGTAGGCAAAGAAAATCATTGCTAATCAGTGGTGATCAGCAAAGCTATTGGTCCTTTTGCAAACCACATGTGTGGACCCAATATGGCAATTACGCATATCATGTGTTTTAGCACTGTAGGGTGTCCCCTGTATTTTCTGTAACGTCATTGAGCTGTGAATACAAGTAGCCGGCACCTGCAAACAACTTGCAGATTTGGGGAATATGCAAGGGAATTTGTGTTAACCTTTACTAGTTAGGGCCTTAGTTAATTGACCCAAAAGAAGAGTGGGTATTTGAGAACTGGGATACATTGCAGAGGTGAGAGACGATAAGGGCAATTTAGTGGCACAATGTAATGGTACGTGGCCGATTGTGAGAGACCAAAGGAGATGGTGAAGGATAACAGTTTAGAGTCAGCATGGGAAGGTAGATTGCCAGCGGGGATATTGAAATCACCCAGGATTAGCGTGAGGATAGCAGAGGTGAGAAGGTGAGAAAGCCATGTGGCAATGTGATCAATACATTGGGATGAACAACCAGGGGGTCAGTAAATCTACAATAGTCACATAGCAAAAAATACTACCATTAACAAAATGTTTTTCTGCTATAATAGTTTGTCCCTTCAAGTAGTGTGTTTCAGAGAGTATTCATTATATATGTCTTTATTAATCCTTAAATTGGTTTCTCTTTAAATTATGGTTTAGAAGCCATCTCAAGGGTTGACATAGCCCATATCCCTGTTTTAATTTGCATTAATTAATTTATTTGAGGAATAATCAAGGCTACGGATCATAATAATGCAGTAGATGTAAAACGGTGGTATTGCAATACAATATAGGCTTTTATGTAAATGTCTAATAAATAGCCATGGGTGGCAGCTTTGCACTTAGGATATTAAAATCCTGGTTTAAATAGACCAATCATTGATTAAATCTATTCGCATTTGACTAGCATTATCAGAACACCACCCCAAAGAAAAACACCAAGACCATTTCTGGATTAAATATCAATTTAGATGAAGTCAGAGAAGAAGCAATATGAAATTCAGCTCTTTTGTTCTGATTACTTCACATAATCAACTTTTAGCCGCCATTTTGTTTTTACAAAATGACACAATTTCCACTTTAGTCTCATATAAAATATATGACTTTTTCTCTAGACTGGCGAACTATGATGTAATTGGTTTTATACCATTATTTTCAATATACACATGGCCTGAAATATATGAAGTCAAAATTCAGAAAGCTTGACCACCATTTCCTTTATCATTTATGGGTTTCTCTTTTTTTTTTTTTTTTTCCCTTGACGTGTCTGTAACAAAAAAAACATTCTTGATGGACCCTCTTTTTTTGCCTCTCCCCTAACTAAATGTGCACTTCATTAATGTAAATTGGGGGTTTAATGCCCTTGTTGAAATTCTGAAGAAAGTGCTGCAGCCTTGCGAAATGCTTAAGCATCATTGCAAATTAGATTAGGGACCAAGAAAGCCAGTAAAATTAGAATGATAATGGTTGATATGGCTTCCTGACAGGCATGACTATTCAAGGATCAATGGTATAAGAACGGCTTCTAGAGTCAAAGACAAACATCAGACTACAGATGTGTCTTTTGCTAGCGCTTTCAATTAGTTTAATTTGGTAAATGGTAAGCTTTTTTTTTTTTTCCATGTTTTTTTTTCCACGTTTTCGACGTGAATTTCTCGAATATGCTTTTGGTTTAGATAAAAAAAAGGAAAAATAGTTTTTTAAAGATCATGGTTGTACAACAGTGTATGTGTGGATAAAACAGAATAAACTTTTGTGTACGTTGCAAGTGACCTATAAATGGAAAGACGTATGTCTTATATATGATTCATCATTAGAACACATAAATATTATAGTATTTAAACAGCAAAAGATAAAGATTTAAGTAAAAAGGGGTTAAAGGTTCAGTGAAAATATGTTCTCAGTATCCAAATATAGATAGGAAATGAATAAAGACAAAATGACTTATGTTGCAAAAATAAATAAAGGATGCCCCCCGCCCAAAATATATTTTGCCCGTGTAAATTTTAGCTTTTTCGTTCGTAAACTTAACCCTTTTCAGTTGCTCACAGCTGTCCCTTCTCCAATCCTATAGATAAATGTACAATCTTAAACAGATAACCTAAGCGTTTCATATTTTAACAAGACTTATTCTTCAACTCTTCTTGGAAGGTAGTAAAGAAGTTTGCCTTATCACAAGGGCAAAACATGTTCTTATGTTTTATTCATAACCCAATGATTTTTCTCATCATAGTTAAGTATCCTCTATTATTCACTTGTAACTGCTTGCACATTGATGCGATCAAAGTCTATTTCTAAAAAAAAAAAAAAAAAAAACAACTTAATGTATAATGACCTTCTATAAATAAATCTAAGCATAATATTCTATGCATCATATCAATAAATAATCCATGCCAAGGCTTGTAATGGAACAAGCATTTTACACAGCAGTTATGATTCAGACGGATAGTGCCCCAGCTTTGAATTGTTACAATGTATTCAACAAATGCATTCCATCAACCAGAGGCATAGCACAAAGATATACGAGGTGACCATCACTCTGCATTTATCAGCTTGTTTATCTATGACCGAGGAGTCATAACATTTTCCCCACTGACACATTGTTTCAGGTGATTTATTTATTTTTGTGTGTATATATATATATAATATAATATATATATATATTATATATATATTATATATATATATATATATATATATATATATATATATACGGTATATATATATACACAATGTATGTAGTATATATATATATATATATATATATATATATATATATATATATATATATATATATATATATATATATATATATATGACTATAGCATGTCTTTTGTTAAGCTCATTTCTGCCATATGATTATATCTATTATTTTAAATCATCGGTATTACATGGTGTGATTTTGCATATGCTCAACACAGTTGTAGATGGGTAGGTAGATAAACTTAGGGTAAGCACAGATGTCATTTTTGTCCTTGGACCACAGATTTAATTATGTTCAGCCATCCACTGAACATAGTATGGTTCAGCAAGTCTTAGTAAAATATTCTTTGGATTTAGAATAATAAGAATGTCCATTGCAAACTAAAAATCGTGCATATAATTATTAGAACCCAATAGGGACGCTGGTTTGATATGTTTTTCTTTCTATGCTTTTCCTGTCGCCAGTGTTATATTTAATCTGAACCAATAGCTGTGAACCAGTGACTGGATCATAAAGTGGGCATGATCTTTCAGTCACCCCTTACATGGAGTCTCACTTTCACTTACTCAGCTGTTAAAGCAGCTTAAATCCTCATAAGAACATTAACATTTGGGTACTAATGCTAGATTGACCTTTATTCATAAAGTGCAAATGGTTGGAAGTAGAACAGATTGGTTGCTAGCAATTGGCTTTCATGTGCTGTTAAGACTCTTTGATTTCTCTTTCCTTTCTTCCTTTAATCCAACATCTCGGACTTGAATACATTTGCTCTCTAAGTAAACAGGCCGGTTCAAGCCATGCCTTTGAAGGGAAGCTGGGAGGTGAACTTTTTAAAAGGTTTGCGTTTGGAATTAAACAAATTAAGAATGGGTTGAAACACCAGTGCTAAGTGGAGATCTGTGCAGACCTTTAAACTGGTGCTCAATGCTCTTTTTACATTCGTGACCATTTATTCCAAATAGACTCTGTTCATTGAGGCTAAGAAAGCAAGGATTTATACTGACTCTTGAACTTTATACTTCATGATATTAACAAAAGAGAGTTCAATGAAAACACAATGAGGTGATGGTACGGTGTTCTCTCCGCCACCCAGGATGTACCTCTGAAAACGTATTCATAAGAGTCACGAATTACAGAAGTATCATTAGCAGGAAATAATAATATTCTAATCTTAAAATAAAAAATCTAAAATGACAAAGGAAAATGACAGTACTTGACACTTTAACAAACAGCTAACCAATATAATAACTCGATTCGTCTTTGTACCATAGCCAAAGAATATAAATTAATTTATGCAATCATAAAAAATATATATAATTGTGGTATTACGTTCTGGAGAATATTTGTGGTGAAATAAATGTGTACTTATTTTGTTAATTTTTGGTAGGCAAAGAGATATTCCTTTATTATTATTATTATTATTATTTCTAATAAGTAATTGCAACTTACCTGCATAAAAATAATTTTACTTTCAAAAGCAACACTAGCAAATGTTTTTTTCTGATTATATTTTCTTTTGTATTCAGCAATATTATTTTAAGAAATTACCGATGATGCCAATCAATATGTGATATATAATATATGTTAATATGCAAATAAAACTACCAAGATATTAAAAAATGTACAGTGTGTATCTAGTTTTATTTTTTTCTATATCTGAAGCACTATAAAATAATGGAATGTTATTATTAATTGTTTTATATAGTGCCATGAGATTCTGCAGCACTGTACAGAGGGTATACAAGACATAAAAATTATCATATAACATAACAAGATGACAAAAACAACAGATGAGGAGGGCCCTGCTCAAATGAGCTTACAATCAAGAGGATTATATAGCATATCATTGCAAAGCACAACTCCCTTATAGTAATATATGTCAATTAAATGATCATAATATTATAACACATCAATGATATTCCTTAGATATTTTTTATTTATGCCAGTTCAACCCATTTTACCAAGTACGTTTGCAACATTGGTGCTATGTATCTCTTTATTTATTTATTTATTTTCTATCTATTAGATAAAATGTATATTTTTTTCAAGCAAAAGAAGACCACTTGTGTAATAAAGAGACTGCTTATGCGAATTATTCCACATTTGCCCATAGAAGTTCTACTTCTGTGTCCCTGCTTATTTATACTTTACTCTAAATAGGCATTGTAACTCAAATAGTAACTGATGGGAAATATTAACATGCCCATATAGTTGAGCCTAGGTACCAAAATAGTGAAGGTAAAGTGCCGTCCTAGTCAGCTTAGTTCCGACTCATCCCGTTTTAACAATCTGGGTTATGCCAAGTGTGGGACTCAAGCTTTTGCCGGCCTACTCAGCTATATTCATACATGTTTACATTTGTATTTCCATTTGTGTCATGTGACACAAATGTATATGTACATTTCGATGTAATATATGTTGTTTGCAGTTTATGGTATAATAAAAAGGTATACTAAGTGCAGTCATATAATAATAATTGCAGCAAACAACCATGGTAATGAAAAAACATTTCAATCAAAAATATGTGGTCACAGTGGTCAGAAATTTCCTTACTACGATTTGCAGGATTGTTCTCTGGAAGAGGAACATTTGTATCACAGATGTGAAAACTCCTGTACAGTGAAAACGGTGGATCTCTGTGATTGCTGCTAAATCACGCCACAAGTCAAACATGAAGAATACCTGGTACATCACAGACCTGATATGCAGATTGATAGACTATTACCAAGTTGTATCTTCAAGTAAATAGGGTATCTTGAAAGGCTCATAGTAGGGTCAAAACACTAGAAGTGTTTTAAATCCATAATTATTTAAACAGCCTTTATGTCTTTATTACACAGAAGTTATAGTAATATGTTATTGTACAATACCGTGAAATATGTTTGCTTTCAAATAAAGACATTCTAATTAAATAACCCACTGGCATTATTCTTGCTAAAGTGACTGTGTTCTACTGAATTTGTAACATTTTTTTAAACCATTGAACAGCTCAAAAGCCCAATTAGCATCTTCAGATGGACCACCAAGTAGCGTGTATAGAATTCCATTCAGGCAGAGAAAATGGAAAGTTGTCTCAGGATGCTAGGAACTGGCAGACAAGACATAGGGTCCAAACACATACAATGTCTAGCCCTGAAAGGTGCAATGCTGCTTAGTGGGTGGGAGAAACCCTCTTGATGGAAACTTGATGGAGCATCCAGTTCTATTCACTAAGTTTCTAGGGAGAAGCATTGTTTTCGTTATCCAGAAGAGATCCCAAGCTACCAGTGCAGACTCGCTGCAGATGTGGTCGTTTCACGTGCACGGATGCTCAAATAAAGTGACTTTGTGATATAAAATGTCACAGAAGAGATGGATGGATAAATATCCTGTGTTTGAATTTACAATAATAAGTGATAATATGTGATTCTGAAATTAAGAATCCCGTAGATGGGTTCTAAGAACCCAAGAGGGGCACTGGTTTGATGTTTTTTCTTTATATGCTTTTCCTCTTCCTAATGTCACAGTCTATCTGAATTGACCGATGGATTTCCCTGTATATCTGGATTGCCTACATACTGTACGTCACTGAGACTACACATTTCCTTAAATACATGTTTTATTTTATAACTTGTTCAAAAAAATATGATGCTGGCATTAATTCAAACTTTACACAACTGCATTCTTTACACTTATATCTATAAGTTATATTATAGCTGTATAAGCTTTGTAATACTATACATGTTTTGTGCATTATGTAAACTTATGGATTAGAAATACAACAATGCAAATGCTTAAAATAACCTAATCTTTTGGGCTATGTTTATCCATGCTATATATGACATATTATCTTTGATAATATGGGATGCCAATGGGACGCCAATAAATGTTGAGCAGTGCTAACTTTATTGTTGAGCAGTACTAACTGTGTCATCTGTAGTGAATGGTTTAAATGTAATCATTTTGTTTAATTTTATCAATCTCCTAAAAAAAATACTGTTTTCAGCCAGTCCCTAAGATTACATATGACTAAAAAACTAGGATATGAGTAAGACTGCATCAACAATTGCGTGAGTATAGTAAATGTATACATTAAACCAGTAATAGATGGACATTTGTCATGCGCACATGACTCTGCAACGAATTCCGGACTTTGGCAGTCATTGAGCGGCATAGTGATAATACCCATAAGAACAGGGGATTTGGTAAAAGCCCCTTCTGTTTAATAAAGTGATTTGTTCCAGTAACAGTGATAATAAAATTGGCCAAATGAAACAGGATTTTACAATAAGGGCCGGAATCCAATTTGCTGTGCTAGAACCATTACAATTTATCTTTGTGTTTACTCATTTGTTGAATTGCTACTAGTCTTTTTATGTGCAATTAATGGGATTAATAGCTCTCATGACCAAGAAAGCAGCATCAAGGAGCAAAAGTGCTTTCATTTGCATGTCAATTACATGATGGCCTCATCAGGAGGCAAGTAGTAAGCTATCCAGTGGCAAATGACCTGGTTTCTTTTCTTTTAGATAAGGACTGTATGACAAAGTCCTTCAGGGCTATAGTCTGACACAGACTCTCCAATTAGCACTTAACCAATTACCTTTTTGTATCCCTAACTAGCACGTCGTAAAGCTTCCCATGCTTTATGGGTTCATTGTTAAGTTTTTTTTTCTTTAGATGGATATACTATTAAATTAGATGTCAAAACAGATATACTTATGTCACACACAAGTCTATATCTAGCAAGTGTTTATTGTTTTGATAGGAATATTTAATGATGACCTCCAAAACTTATAATACCACTTAAAGGGAATAAAATAAATAATTTTTATGTCCATTTTCTTTGTGAAACTTTAAATCAGGGGTCATTTTGCCTTAAAAAAAGGAGCATATGATCTTTGTATATGATCTTTACCTTGCAAACATAATTAAAATATTGTTTCATGAATATTAAATTAGTGATGCTAAAATCAGTGAAGGGAAAGCTTTTTCCAGCAAAAGTTGGGCTGTCGTCACTAGCTGTCACTGAACAATATGAATTAGATGCCACTCAGTGGATAGTAAATCCCACCACCTATACTGTCTACGTACATACTCTGTGCTGCCAAGGGACATCTTCCAAGCATACGCTTGATCCATCAGTCTTATAAGAAGTCAGGAAGTGCCCACCCTTAGCAACAGAGGGATTAAGGACACAGGACACCAGATGTGGATATAAAACATTTTGTTTATTCACAGCTTCCTCTAGCCTTTATATGCTACAAATCCCACATTGTCCAATCAGCTTTCCTTAAACATGCTTCATCTTTTGTTCATTAGGCCATCTTGCTAAGAAGGAATCTCCAACATCTGACACTTTGAAAGCTGTCAGGGAAGTGATTGATCTCCCCCATTCTCAGCCATATATGCCATTACTCTCTGGCCTTCTACTTTTTCCGATAAACATATTGAGCATGTACAGTATATTAAACATAAATTATGCATTTAAAGATAAGGTTGGTTTGTTCCTACATGTGTTTATTACATTAGATGCTACAATAAAAAGACCACTTTTGAAACTTGCAAGAAGAATGTTTTTTTTTATATGGAGCAGTGCATATTTTCAATTCAATGTCCCGACCTAAATTATGCCCAAAATACAGTTGCACTCTAGTATTCGTGTCTAGCGCAGGCAGAGCCATCTTTAATTATAACAGGAACCCGGGCAAGCCTCCATAGTGGCCATTCATATCTGTTTCTAAACTCCCTTCATCCCTGGTGGTGTAGTATGATGGAGAGGTTTGCCGGGATATGATATCATACTGTGTAACAAGGCAACATTTAGTACACTGCAAGAAGAAATCACTAGCACAGCCAACTGGGGATGAATAAGCCCTGGCACTTTAACGCCAGTGACCTCCAAATGATATATGTGCAGCCACTGGGTGGATAGGCATGGCTGCATGTTACAACCTTGTAGTTGCACATGTCCTGCTGATGCACTCACACTGATGGAGCCGATCTGCTGCTGGAATGGCAAGTATGCAGGACTACTAGCCACTGGCCCACCAGGCACATGCTGATGTGCCAGATGGCAAGTCCGGGCCTGATATTGGCCCACAACATCGATTGTACCCTGGGCAAACATTTGCTTGAGACCTACCGCCCTCCACCCCGTGCTCCCTAGCATTTAATGAAGCCCCTCCACTCTAACACCAAAAGAAAAAAACACAAAGGCATTTGCAGAAGCACTGACAATTAGGAGGAGACTGTCAGAGTCAGCGCAGTGTTCCCCCTTCTGACTTTAGAACAACATCCTCTCACCACACGTGCAGGGAAGGGGAGAAACACAACACTATGCCACAACACTATGTAACGCATAGCAAATTAATAGTGTGGGTTCAGCGACTGACCCAAAACAGACATGCAGGTTGTGATTAGGGCTGGCTTTAAGTGTTCAAGAGCCCCGTGGCTTCCACCATCATCACCCTCAGAGTTCCTTTGTCCCCTCCTTCACTCTCTCTTTTTCTCTGTCATGTAGTTCAGGTATAGATCAAATAAACATCACATGGAAACATAGCATTCCATAGCATTCCATAGCCTTATAGTGCAACCAAATAACACATAAACTCAGTGTTGTAGTTATAGATCAACTAAAAATCACATGTAAATTCAGCACTGACGGTGTAGATCAAATAAATAATGCATGGAAACCCTAAATTACAGGCCTACATCACAGGTAGCACACACCAAAGGCCAGCCTTGGCACCCAGATTACACACATATGATTTGCCCTGGAACCCAAATTGCACACATATGACTTGCCCCAACACACAGAATGCATCCACAGGACCTACCCGGATTGGATGCATAGAACATCTGTCCTCAAACAGCTTGTCTATGCCATCTTTGCCCCAAACAGCCTGTCTTAGCTATATTTGCCTCAAACAGTCTGTGCCATCTTTGCCCCCAACATTTATACATCCATGCCAACACACACATACTCAATCGTACATACTTATTCACACTTGCTCTTGCACCAACCCCTGCCTCACCTTCAGTTTTTTGATGGTGCTCACACACTATGCAAGCTACTTCCCTTTTACTACCCAGGGGAAGTAGGAACGCAACAGGGTCATGTTACTTAATGTGACTCCACTGCGATCCAGTTTCCCCCAGGGAGGTAAAAGAGAGGTGACTCACACAGTGTGAGAGTGACACATGCGACTGTGGCTGTTGTGGGCTCAAAGGGAAGCCTCTTTTGCTCCGCGTTAAAGACAGTCCTGGAATATGCACAGCAAAAAAATATACAGAAAGGGCAAACAACCTAAAAAGCATAAAAGGCATACACATTTAGATTTTGGGTTGCTGCTAGAATAATAATGACCAATGTCACAAAGCAACAATTCAGCGCATACCCAATGAATACCATTCACCTATGACCCAACTTTGTCAAGTCCTTTATAATTGTTAATGGCTGTATTGCTTACCAAGGAGCTGAATCAGTGAGATTGCACGGTGTTTAACCCAAAGAAACTTTCAAGCAATTTAAACCCTTCTCTGGAGACCATTAAATAGGCACCTGTGCGGCAGGTGGGGATGCTTTACCCTAAGGTTTGCTCAGAACCTGCAAAAATACTCAGAAAAGATACACAGAAAAGGGAAGGTCACAATCGAAAAAGCATAAAAGGTCCACACATTTTGATTCCCATAGGTTCTGGATGCAGTTTGGTGAAATGTCAATTGTGAAAGATACGTTTCAACAAGGACATGTCTAGGGACTTGTAGATTGGATGGAATGTCCAATTTAAAAGAAATATCAATGTCCCCCGAGCACCTTGCATAGTCCTAAAAATCTGTTACCTAACTTTTTAGTGAGTTGGCATATTGGTATATTTTCAGAAGACAAACATAATCATTCAGATCATTGGAACTCCATGATGCCACTTGTCCAGTCTCCCAATCTAGTTGAGGGTAATGCAATCTGAGCCATGGTACGATAGCACACTGTATGTCTTACTAAAGCCGGACCCCCGCCGACATGCTTAGCAAAATGGTCTCATGTGTGACTTCACCACTGCTTATAGGTTTAACATTAAGGTATGTAATATGAATCATATTTTGTTTGGGCCATAGGGGAATATCGTGTGAATTGGCCCACTCTTTGTCAATGAAGACACCAGCAGCCCAAGCTCCCTCTTTTAGCCTTTCATCCTCGCTCTCTCTTGCATTCTGTTCCAGCTTGAGGAATCAAGCAATAAAACTCTCCAGATCGCTTGTCATTTCTTACATTAAAGCAGGGCTTGACAAATTTGTTGTGACTCTAGGCGCCAGGTAAAAAAGTTAGGAGCCAGGATTTTTTTAAACTCACAGTTGGTCAGGAGTGATCTGATCATCATCAGCCCACTTACTAAACTCACAGCATCTGACCTGGAAGCACCCTGGACTTTCAGGTCAGTGCTGTTTGTTTTGTTTTTTTTATTAATTTTTTTCATTTTTTTAACTCTTTCGATGCTGATGTTCCATTGGAGCACAGCATTGACAGATATTTAGTCCCCACAAGCTTGTGGGGACAAATGTTAACCCCTGCAATGCCACGAATGTGTCATACACAATTGTGGCATTGAAGGGGTTAACGCTGCACTGTCGCTCTCAGGGATCGATCAGGCAGCAGGGGGGTGTTGGGGCTGGTCTCCAAAAACCAAAGAACCCTCTCCCCTGTCCCTGAAGCTGCCTCTGGCAGCTGGGAAGCAATGGACCAGCCGTTGAAGGGGGGAGTCTCTGATGACTGCTGTAGGGCTTGTGGGGGCCGTTTTTGCTGTTGCTGGTCTGTCTGAGCTTCCAGGCAGACCACCAGCAGCAGAGCCCCTTACAAAACGGGAATTAACCCCTAAATGCCGCGATCGCGGCATTTAAGGGGTTAACGCTGCACTGTCGCTCTCATGGAGCGATCAGGCAGCAGGGGGGTGTTGTGTCAGGTCCCCACACTTGTGTGGGGGCCCAATCAACACACAACCTCCTTCCCTGAAGCTGCCTGTGGCAGCTGAAAACGCGATTGCTGGTTTTGCAGCAACCACGTTTTCAGCCTACAGGCTCACTCCGTGGGAGTGATCTCAGGCTTGGGGGCGGGCTCGGAGTGGCTGTGCTGTCTGCCCAGACTCCTGGGCAGGCAGCAGCAGCGCCCCCGTGTGGTGACTCAGCCTCTTACATCCACATTTTTTTCTGGATGTAAGAGGCTGACAAAACCTAGGCGCCAGGACAAGATTCTCTGTCGCCATGGCGACCTGGCGCCTGGGATTTGTCGAGCCCTGCGTTAAAGCATCCTTTAATCCATACATTAGTTCTTTGCGGAGGGCCCCAATAAGATCTTCCAAAAGCTCTACTGTTCTTACAACTGCCGACAAAAAGGCATATCAAGAAAGTGTGAGCTAAGTGATACAAAACATGAATTAGCTAATGCAGGGGTGTCCAACCTGTGGCCCTCCAGCTGCTGCAGGACTACATCTCCCATACTCCTCTGCCAGGTCCTTAGCTGAAAGTGCAGAGATGTAGTCCTGCAGCAGCTGGAGGGCCGCAGGTTGGACACCACTGAGCTAATGTGTTGTTAATCAGGGAAATCATAAATCTTAAGTTAGTTGATGATCTGTTTGATAAAGGCTGATGAACTCTCCTTGAATACTGCTGTTCTTATCAGCTATTGACACAAAGAAACAAGCATGTCAAGTACCTGTTAACTAATTGACAGCAAAAGTTAATTAATTAATTGTATGTTAAAAATGAACTAATTTTAATTAATCATGTACATTCAGATTTGTCCTTAGTGAAGGGGTTAAACAATGCCAGCAAATTTACTCCTATAATAGCAGTCATTACCTGTCCAAAAAGGAGAGTCGTAACAATCTCCCTACTCTTGTTAGTTTTATTTCGGAAAGGTCCCCTTTTTGTAATGATGTAGTTAACAGCTTATAGAAATCAAGAAGTCTGATCTTATAGCGAGCTGGAAATGTACTTTACAGGCTATTACACCATTTCCTGGCATATCTTTATAAATTTGAGTTTGATATATTCAAAATACTTTGACAATTGAATTTAATGAATAATTTTTCATGTTAGTTGGCTTCCAATGTATCATCTCATCACTGCACAATGGATTTTTAATGAAAATGCAACTTTTCTTTCATGAAAATGATCGACTTTCAACATCTGATGGCTTTTTTGTTGTAATCAGCGAGGCTGGTGTCTGAATATTTAATGACAGATCATTTACCTAAATTTTTATTAAACTTGGCTAGAAAAATACTCATTAAAGAACACTAATGACAGCGCTCACTCATTCCCTTTAAAAATGGCTACTGCAGACTAAGTTATTATGTCGCCTTTGTCATTAAGTAAAGTAGTCATTCACAATTATGTGGTTTTGCAGTTACATGAATTTTCATATTTTTACTTTTAACTTGCACATCAAGCTCCTTTGTAGCAATCTATGAACAAGTATATAGCCAGTAATGTCATCCCAGGTTGACAACATTTTATGGAACAAAATTATGAAAGTTGCAATGGATGAACATTAATGCCTTTCAATGGAACACTTCTAGAGATTCACGTGTGCTCTTCAGCCTGCATGAGAGGTTAGTGTGCATGAAAGAAATGGGAAACCTAAACCTATACAACACTGAGTATGGCATCAGATGACCCAGTACCTTCTATTTAAAAAAAATAGTTGTGTTTTGCATTCCAATGGGCATTGAGTGGTATTATTATTGTGTCACTTTGCTGGGCTTGTCCCCTTTCTTCTCAGCCTGAACAGTGCCAGCCCACAATGCTGGTTATAAGTTCCTGTGCATTATATACAATCAATGGTTGAGATTCTATATTCTTATATTTCACTTATGGTGCTTCACTTACTGGCCAGTTTCCTTGCTTGTTAATGGGCAAAATTTGCATGGTCAGCTATTGCCTGTATAAAGCCATTATACTTGGATCTTTTTATCATATTCCACATGTAACTTAAATGCTCTGTGTGATATTGGTATCAACCTGAAATGTGTAATTTCTTCTTTGTGCTGAAGTTCCCACTGGGTTAGGCAAAGTAATAAAATTATTAAAAGGCATTCACTCTCGTTCGCATATCCACTGACAAAACCCGGGAAAGGAGATTCCACCAACATGGAGGCGCTTGCAGTGACTTCCTCTCCCTGATCCTCCAATCATCTAAAGCACCATCATTTTGTTCACACTTGAAATGAGGGCAATATGGCGGCCCATCCAGTGATGTCCTCTTCATCGGAAGTGCTGCAATTTTGGCAGAAGATCTCCTTGGGTTATGTCCGTGGAAACGCAGACGAAGATAAAAACAGAAGATAGAAGATACAAGATGAAGAAGAAGATTCAAAAGTGGTCAGCAGAACGTGAAGTAGTCATCTGAGAAGTGAGGGAAACATTAAGAAAGCGTGAGAGACAGAATAAACGAGAATGACTTGTGTGAGAGTGAATGTGAGTACCGGGCAACAAATTTCGTTTCGGAATTAAAAATGGCCAAGCCGAATAGGCAGGGAACGTAATTCATTGCCCGAAAAAATAATGGGCCATCAACGAACCAAAAAATATGTCCAAATCATTTTTACATGCATACTCTGTTGTACCACTCCACAGAACATGTTTTCACTTTCTAGGATCGTACAGATAGTAACGCCATCTCTCTGGCACTGAAAGATTCATAGCAACTGCAAAACAAATCTTCTACCGTAATAGGATAAATGGAAAAGAAGCTGATGTGCTAGTATAGATAAAAGCAACCTGTTAAACATCATTGTCTGAATCAGCAGTGACCCAGGCAGTGCTATTATCTGCATCTAGATATTAGTAGAGAAACTGATGGACCTTTGAGCCAGGTTTTTTTGACCTATCCCATCTTTGTCAGTTTCAGAAAAACCTGTGCATTCATTTTCTTATTTTTCTTGGCAAGTGTTCTAACTTTAAAGTAGAGAGATTGAAGTAGAAAGGGTTTTATGGCACAACTCCTTTTTTACAGATCAATAGTCCTTGTCTCTGTTAAACCATTCAAGCATTTGATATTGAGTCTTGATGGCATTAAGATCACTTTTTTATATTAATATCAACTATGTCCAAAGTGATAGAATGATTAAATCCCTTCTTAATTCATAAGCATTTAACGAGGTTCTAGACACATCTCTGATGGAATGCACCCTTTCCAACCACAGTAATATCCACACAATGACATACACATGAAGAAATTCTGTAGAAAGCAAACATAACTAGGAGATTTTAAAGATGTCAATATACATTGAACAGAGGTTATTTTTCTCTTGGTAGTTAAATAAAACATCAAAATGTGTTTATATTGGAGAGTGGCTGTACTACATGATTAATGGGAATCCTTACCACCGATTTTATTCTCGTTATCTTTCTTAAACATCGAATGGTGAAGTTCTTTTGAGAATTCTCTTTCAGAGGAATATCAGTCAAATCTTGGATTGAACTGTCTTCTGGGCCTAGACAGTATTATAACATAAAACTAAAAATGTCTTAGCTATGCAATATTGTGAAGAAAGCTGAGAGAAAAAGGTACATCTCTGAAAATGCAAAATTAAATTCTGTCCTGGGGAAATCCTATGGAAACATAATTGTGTCCGATAATGTATAGACCAATGCTTCTGTGGTAGTTACTGAATAACAATGCCAAAAGGCCATCGCCTCATGGTAACTCCCATGAACATGAACATTTTTTTACTGTAAATAAAATAAAACATTGGCCTAAAGGATGTCCATTTGTCACACCCCCTTTGTGTCACCCTCATTTGTGTCCTGCCCTTGGGGGTGGAGTCATGTGAGCAGATTATACACATGACACACCCCCCCTGCATTGATGGCGCCCTTTGTCCTTTCCTTCACTGTGCTACATGTAGTTCAGGTATAGATCAAATAAACATCACATGGAAACACAGCATTGCAGGTATAGACCAAAACCAGTAATTGGTAGACTGTCAGAATATACACATATACACTACCCTAACAAATGCCTACCCATAAATACTTCCTGACTTACACTTGGCCTTGCAGCCACACACTTGCTTGTCTTTAGACATACTTGCCAAACACACTTCTCATAATGTACTCCTGTCTCATTATGCGCTCCCTAACTTCCCATCTCTCCCTTTCACATTCCCATTACCCTCCCTTTCTCTTTATCTGTCGCTTTTTCTTTGTTCCTTCCCTTTCTTTTTATCTTTCTTCCTCTTTTTCCTCTAGTTGTCGTCCCCTTTTCTCCATCTCTCCCCTGTCTCCTTATTTCTCCCCTTCCCTTTCCATCTTTCTTCCATTATATCTTCTCCTCTTTCTCTTTATATCCTTTTTCTATCTCTCATTGTCTTTCTTTATCTCTCCACCTTTTTTCTTTATCTCTACTCTCTCTCTCTTTTCTCCCAACCTCTCATTTTTCTTTCTCCTTTGTCCCCCATCTGTCATTGTCTCTCTCTGTTCTCCCCACCCTTTTCTTTTTCATTATCTCCTCTTCTCACTATATCTCCTTTTCTCCTCTTCTCTTTATCTCTCTCACTCTCTCTCTCTATCTCTCTCTCTCTCTCTCTCCCACCTCATTATCTCGCCCTATAGCTTTCTCTTTATTGGTCCCTTTTTTTATTTGATGCTGGTACTGTGAGTGAATAAACCATCATAAAACTACTCAGGGTACAGACGGGCTTCACTCTCTGTGCCTTGTGTCCTTCAGTAATGGTACTTTTTGTTTGTTGTTATCCACCGTTCAAGAAGGGTAGGAGCAGTAGATGCAATAAGCTAAATTATTTGCCAATTAAATAAACACTGTTAGTAAGTCAGCACAGAATTGTGTACCATGCTGTGAATTTGGTATTGTTTCTTTTTGAATTATATGATTAACATTTGCTGTACTCTATGTACTGCAAATTGTCATGGTATGTAGACCACAAAGATAATAACACTGTGGATATAGGCATATATATACACTGATTAGCCATAACATTATGATCACTGACAGGTGAAGTGAATAACTCTGATAATCAGTGGGTGGGATATATTATGCAGCAAGTAAACAGTTTGTCCTAAATTTAATGTGATAGAAGCAGGAAACTTGGTCAAATAGAGGTCTGACTATAAGACTAAGACCCAGATCCCCTGCAGCACTGCAGGGGACCTGGATCCTCCTCTATGGAAGCCAGTGGACATCTGTGTGATGTGCGCAGACCACCTCCGCTGCTGACGGCACTTCTGCAAGGGCTTCTATGACTGTGCGCCTGTGTGACATGACCTTCCGTTGCATCACCATAGAAGCCCTGGCGAAGTACAGGCCAGCAGCAGTGGAGGTTGTCTAAGGCATATCTGGGGAGTAGAGTGGCAAATAGGGGGGTATAAGGCATTTCAGGGAGGCAGAGTGGTAAATAGGGGTATAAGGTATATCTGGGGGCAGAGTGGCATATGGCGGGCAAAGTGGCATTTCAGGGAGGCAGAGTGGCATAAAGCATATTTGGGGGACAGAGTAGCTTAAAATATGAAAAATAGTTTACATGTGAATTAATAAAAGTTTTTTCTTATAGGCTAGTCTTATATTCAGGTTTTTGTTTTTTTTTGTTTTCTAAATCAATATTCAAATGTTGGTTCCTATATTTAACTGCTTATAATGCAGATCCAACCAGGTCCTCTTCGCAAAAGAAACTAACCAGCGTAGCCCATTCATAATGCATAGCACCTGTATTTAGAGTTCCCTCTAAAATGTAGGATTACAGGGAGAATGAGGTTCTGGATTGGCATCATCACAGTAATGCAAAATCATCAACATTGACATTAATGTGATTCTGGAAAATCAGAAAATAAATATCTTCTTGAGCCCAATATTGCTATTTAAGGCCATTTACTACCTTCCTCTTATTATATTATTTATACCTTAGACTAAACAGTGTTTGCTTTGTTGGTTTCCTTTTAAACATGTTTTTGATGGGCATATTCATTTTAATTTTATTTGGATGTGTTGTCATTGTGATTGTGCAAAAAGGGTTAAATGCATATTGTGCTTTATTTTTATTTTCGATTCACTTGTGTGCTTTGGCAAGAATGAATCGTCCACGCTGGGAAGGAATCAATTGTAAAAAGTGGAATTAGTTATTCTAAATCATGCTGCTGTGGTCGAAGGGAGCTCTTCTAAAAATCATTAAACAATCATGTATTCCTATTGATTTATTCAAAATACCTTCAGGGAAAGCAGATTAAACACAAGGTAAAGGAAGCTAATGCAGATTAAATGGATGAAGGATGGGCCAATAGTTCCCAAGGTAGTTTTTGTACTAATGAGAGGAAAATTATATGTACACTATTACCAGGATAAAAGGGTCTATTAGAGGCCTTTCACTTGACATATTTATGTATTTCAAAAACTAAGTAGCACAGTGAATTAGGTTTACTCTGGACATTTGTTAATTTTATTGCATCTCAAAGTGATAAACAGGCTCTTTTGTTGAGGGCAACATGTCGCTGTGTTCCCAAAGCCCAGTCAGCTTAACATGATGCCGAAGCCAAAGCAGCCCAGAGGATGACAGCCATTAGTAAGCAAAGCACAATGTGTTCCCGTATTTCATTGCTGTTCATGAAAGTGCATAAGAGTAAGGATGTGTTGCCTTTCTGGATGAAGCAAGGAGAAAACATCAGTCTGCTTGTGGAAGGATTTTGAGCTTCTAATTTTTTTTATAGAAATGGGAATGTTAGATTACATTCACATACATGGGCGCTATTTTCTTTAGTAAGTTTGTTGACGTACTGCTTTTAATAATTTATTTTGAATCCAGCTAGCTCAGCCAGGTTCAACAATAGGAGAGAAAGGCAAGCAGGAGCCAAGACAGCTTAAGCTTTGGTATTTTGGCCCTCTTATGTATCCATATGGATCCATACAAGGATTTTCAGCATACCATGGGCAAATATGGCTTTGATTGATCACGGCTGATAGATAAATAGATAGCTTCATGGATCTACATGGATAGATGCATTCTGACGGTGTCACTTCAAGGTTACATATGAAGACAACCATGTCAAACCTGTGTGTCAAATCTTAAAGAGGAGGTATTATTAGGGGATGCGCAGAATTTTGTGAGTTCCACTTGAGGGCAGACAAGTTGGAAGCTGAATATCAAAAGTCTGATTGAGACAAATTTTAAAAGTGCAGACACTCACATTAAATAATAATAATATTAATAAATTAAATATAATATATTAATGAGTAGACAAGCTTGTGACTTGTCTAGTCACATGACAGCGCATAAGACTTAAGTAGTGCCATTCAAGTTAACCTTTAACTTGGTTTACAACTTGACCTTTTGCGAAATACACTCCAGTCCAGGACAACCACAGTGAATATTCAGTTTTTATACAGAATGGCTTTATGTAGTGCTGGTTATCCGAGTCCACCCTATTTTAAGAGTAAATACAAGGGCGAGATCTAGCACGTAAATCAATGCAGTAAACTTTCATGATCCATCCCATCAACTGGAGCCAGCTCATGTATTTTTTGGTTGTTTGTGTGTTCACTGTTCCAATGTAGTGTTGTACTCCTGTTAACGTAAATACAGGTGGACAGCAAGCTCTTGTTTTCACCGTTTTTTTGTATGTGTAACAAAGTTTATGACCAGTTTGCTTAAGACAAAGAAAGGGTCGGGTAGGACTAACATTTAGCTCCTAGCACTGGTCACTCTTCTCTCCTATTATCCAGTCGCTGTGTTCATTATTAGTAATCATGGTCTTTTCTTCCATAAAAGGGGTTATTTTTATATGACAATATGAATCGTTTCTGTATGGTATCAAGCAATGTCACCGAAGGCAAGGCTATGACAAAGTAAACCAATAGTCATACTAAGGAGCCTTATTTTTAGTATAGTTCAAAAATCAGGTCTTGGCAAAAATAAGCTGAACTCACCCGTAAGACCTTCTAAATATGTCCTATTTCCTTAATGCTTTTGAAGAGTGTGTTAATATTTATCTTCGTTTGTTAACATTGAAAAGTTACTATTAATGGTTCCATTAATCAAGCGGGGCATAGCAAATTAACACATTCAATAACTGCAAAGACAAGATCGTTTGTTGCTTTTTAAAATCTTTCTGTGGTACCCGTATCTGTGCTGAAAATGCACGATTCTTGTTCATCTCACATTCTGTTGGAAAACATTCAAAGTATTCTTAAGTAAACACTATCCAGTTTGAAGACTGTTTTCCTTTTAAGCTGGCCAAAATGTAAGTAGAGACACTTTGGATTCATCATAAACTATTCCAGCCTTCACGACAACCTTTGTAAAAGTTCAACATGTCAACCTACAAAATAAAGTCTTATAACTCCAGAAATGTTGTTGGCCATTTTTTTTTCTTTATTAAGCAATCAAAAATAATAAATACTGCCTTCAATCATCATAAAACACATCTGTATAAGAATCAGGTATGAGTTACTTACACAAGAGATGTTATTTACAGAACATATGAGCGACTGTACCAGACATTCATATGTTAGCGATTTTATGAAACCAATATGATTGTGGCATCTTTGATAAAGGCTGAAGTTTGATGGTGTTTCCCCCTTATGATGCTGCGTGAAATCACTATTACAAATTCCAACTGAACCCTCCCCTTTGCAGCATGTAAAAAATTGGTGCTCTATGTGACTCATCTGCCTTATGCAAAATCTCTTTAATTTCTAAGTTGATAAATAGAGAGAGTATGTTAATGTTATTGTCCATTTTGTAGATTGTCAAGTTTACTGTTTTTGTTAATTTTTACTTTCTCTATTGTAATAGAGCATCTTAATCTGCGTACGCTCTATTAATAATATGTAATATTCTGCCTCACTTAACAAAGCTGTGAGATATGGGTTCCTGAGACCAACTGCTAAGTCTGTATTGACCAGTACTCACACAATGAAAGTTCAGCAGTAAGTGTCAACTCAGCAAAACTGACATGTAGAAGAGGATCTCAGTAAAGTTTAATCTTCAGGCTGACAATCCTTGAAAATATGTACAGATATGCAGATGAAAAGACAGTAGTTCTTGCTAACAAATCACATAAAAATGGCTGCTACCAGACAGTATAATTAACAGCACAGAATCTACTGGAAAGGGGAGGGGTTAGCTGAATACAACCTGACTAAGGGAGCCCAGCAGGGACAAATAACATACTAGCCAGTAGCAAACAGCATATAAATCAAAATACAAAATAAACCATGAGACATGACATGTAATGTAATATAAAATGTAATGAATAGGATCCAAATACTGTACTTCAGCCCTCTTAGCAAATCTAAGCCCTCATGTTGAGAATGCATGCATTGATAATAATTAAAAACATATTTGTATCATTGTTTCACACTAGGAACCAATAAATTGCCGCCAGCGTGAAATATATTACCGTTAATGTTTTACTCTAAGACCATAGTAAGAATCTACAGTACATACACATGACTGGGACAATAGACAGTACGATCTTGCAGTTTACTTTTTCCCAACAACCAGCTGTGCAAGCCAATCCTTTCAAACAGGGTACACAACACACAAAAGACATTACTATACATCAGCAATTAGAATTTACCTTTAAGGGGTCATCTAGAAAAAGCTTTTTTTTTTTGGCTAAGCATCCATAAGAAAGAGTCACAGAATCCAAAGAATTTCGAAACTGATTCCCCCCCTTACAAATAAAAAAAAGTAGTCAAGATGCTAAATGGTTATAACAAAAGCTTAGTTGATGGTCACAAGTTCACCCACCACACTGTACCTCTACACCTGGCTTAAAAAAAAGGCTGTGAATTTAGACAAATATTATCACTTTGGCATAGAAACTATCCTTTCAGCATTTAGAGTATCATGTGTAAAGGTTGTTCTTGGATTCCCAGTTCACATCATATGTTTGTGGATTTAACGTTATAGAAAGTTATGAAAAGAGAACAGTCCAAAGTTTTCCATATAGTTCTCGTTACCTTCCTAACTCCATTCATGTGTTGTACGCCTTGTCTTTCATGGTCTGTAGCAATTTATAAAGAGAAAAAAAAAAGCTTTCGAAAATTCCTGAATTTCACTTAAATGTTTGTCCAGTGAACAACCATTTCCTGAGGTTGATTATAAGCCTTTTAGACTCAACATATTGAAGCTCTGGGTTCTTTATTAAACAATTATGTGATATATAATGAAGTATATGGAGAGCTGGCGCAGGCTAGGAGTCTAGGTCATCGTAAGCACAGCTGTGAAATATTTTGATGCCTCTATTGATATTAATGCTGTGAGTACTTTACATTCAATGAAGAAAAGAATTACATAAGGAAATATAATATTGATATTTGCAGGTAATAGAGAGAAAATCATAAATGAAATATTTCTATATATTGAGGCACACATAATGCACCTCTTTTTGATTATGAGCATTTAACATTTGATACGCTTGTGCATTTTAATATAGTGTCTCCGTCAGTAAATCAAACCTCAAAATTGGCCCTATCAGGGAAACTAAATACACACAAATACTACCCCATTAAAACATTTTCACGAATACATCTCTGTTTGGTTTGATACAAAAGAGCAGGCTCCACTTTCAGAAGAGGCAAGATAGATCTGACCCAGGGCTTCATTTGCTTTCTATAAAAATAAAGCTCAACCCAAGCTGAGAAACTGACCGGGCTTACCGGGCTTAATGGTAAGGATGAGCCAGATGTGTCCCTGAGTACCACCAATACCTGGTAGGCTTTGTCTGGCTTTGCTCTGGATTCTCGTTTTTATCAAATGAGACAACAAGCAAGGGTGGAGTTGGAGACAGCGTCAAGCCTAAAACAACTAACTGGACATCAAACAATGTTTTTTTACAAACATTTTTACTATGTTGCTGACCAATGAGGAGAATTTAAATCCTGTAGTCTGTTTTAAAATTCTACAAGATTCTGTTTTTGGATTGGCTCATTTCTAAGCCTTAAAATAAAATGGAGGTGCATAAAGTAATCATGATATAGTCTTGCCATGACACAAAATGTGTGTTTTTTAGCAGAAAAAAAAATAGCTAGCAAAAGAGTAGGACATAGACCGATGTTTAACCCCACTTTCTTATATCCTTAAAGAATCAGCATTCTAGCCCACTGTAACACTCCATATACATCCCGTGGTCTAATTTTTTTTGAAAATCTTCAAATGTTGCCTTCCGTGTTACAGATATGTTTCATAATTTATGCAAAATCAATAAAAACAACATGTTCTAAAATAATATAAATCTTTTATTTCATATAACTACAGAAAAAAATGAAAAACTATAGTACACCTCATGGTTTGTGCTAATCCCATGTGTATGTTCCAGCTAATTTCTCTGTTGTACCTGGATCGCAGACAGTTTGCTGAAGGTCTTATGCTTGATCTTTCTTCTGCTATTTTTCCCTTATTTGTTGACAAAAGCAAATTGATGGGATAAAGGAGAGAAGCATTTGGCCGAGAAATTCTGACCCTTTTCATGATTGAATATGACTAAGAAAACACAGGATATAACAGCGGTAGTAGAGATGATAGATTATTGTAATGAACATCGAAGAGGCCTCTTGCCATGTTTATATGATAATGAATTTTACGGGGATAAGGGCAATTTCACTGCCTTCACGCCAAAGGGAGCCCCTCGTTTGTTTGAGGTGTAAATAAATGGCGGTTCATTAGCAAAGTACATATTGCATTACGGACGTTATATAAGAGCAGGAGATGTTAATATTTAATTTGAGTTTGCACAATCTGGGATGCTTGCTTAAGCTTCCAGTTCACAGGCGTTTCAGACTGCTGAGCTATGTTATATTCTGTCTTCCTTGTCCATAGATCTAGCTTTAAACACACACGCACACGCACACGCAAGCCAAACTATCGATCGTTAAAATGCCGAACATGAGCGGAAAGTGGACCTTGTTAAATATAGTTCTGGGCAGATCAAGTGAAGTATCACTACCTCTTCCCTTGGCTCAGAGGTTTCCTGCTTCCTTTATTAATTTGGCACTTTCATATTGTACTTCTGTGAACTCTGCCATTAGAGAAGTTGACACGAGTGTCAAATGGAGTTTAACACCCCTTCGGAATTAATTCCATTAAAACCCACTTACATTTACAACTCTTGTCTCTCGTTTTAAAGCCCTAATAAGTCACACTACTCTGGAGGTGAAAGTGGCGGAATCCCAGATAATACTCAATACAAGATCAGCTATTACCGTTATAAAAGAATATCTGAATACGGCAATAACCACAAGGACATAACTTTGAATAATCTAAAAAGCATCGGTGGCCGTGGGCATGGGTTTTTTATGGGTCACTACGGTGTTAATGATCACTTTCATATCAAGAGCGTGATGTTGCTAGAACTTTAACCCTGGTGCTATTTTAAAAACATGTTTAAAAAAATAACATGCGGCTATAATAGTCCTTTTTTGCTTGAATTCTTAGAAGGACACTATTATGACAATTTATATTTTCCCTTAGTTTTTACATAACTTTTGGTTTGCTTACTTTCTTCAATACCTCAATTTACTCAATAGCCACTTAGGGACAAGATGGCGTATGAATAGCCTCAACGAATTCCCATTTGATTTAGAATGGCTGACTTGGAAATCATTAAAGGTTGAAATTGGTATTTCTGTTCGTTCTGTTTTCTTGGGCTATTCTGCCGCCATCAATGGACAATATACCCAAAAATTCACAGAGTTATGTAAGATAATGGAAGAAAAAATAAGCAGCTCTGCACCTCATTATTTGTTATGTAGCTACATAAGCTCTCAGGCCCTCTGAAGTCTCTTCTTCCTAATATATCAATCATTCTTTTCTCTTAAGCTCATACGACTATCTTTCAAAAACACAATAGATCTAAATAGTATTGTAATATGACCATCACTTTAATATTTACCTATTATGTATTTTAGAACTACACACTGTGTGATATTTTTTTATTACTTTTGCACAAGTAATGATTAATTACTGTAGATTGCTCATATCATATCTGTTTAGCTGCAACACTATTGGTGTGTGTTTGGAGCAAAACTTAGCAAGGTTGAACCTTTTACCTGTATTTTTATTTTTTATGAAATAAAAATTATTTATTTTCTATTTTATAATTAATTATTTTTTTTAAAAAAAATATTACACTGCTAAAGCTGGAAGCCAGCTGGGTTTCTTGTGTATTTTTTGGTTATTTTTCCATAATTTTCTTCTAAATAATACATTTCTGTCTATTCTATTATAAGTCAAGTATCACACAGAAGATGAAACAGTAAAGAGCACGGATCAATGCAGGGGCGAATTGGTGTGAAAAGAGCAGATTTTTTGATTATACTATATCACATACTAGGGGTTTTGTGTGTCTGAGACCGGGGGGGAAAAATAATATGGGTTATCTAACTTATCTCATTATACAAACAATAATTTTCCGCTTCATTTACATCTGTTTGTTTAGTTAGGGATCTCATCTATTATTAGCCAGCCGCATATGTCCATATTTGAACAATGATGAACTTGTACAAGCGGTAATTAAGTCATGGCCCATTAACCTGATAACATATCAAACAACAGGATCATTGTAATCAGTGTTTGCAGAAATGGCTGTAGAGAACAAGATATGAGTGTGTAATTTCTTGTAAACAAAGTGATACACAATGTAACCTCTGTGTCTTAGGAAACATAGTAGCTTATCGGGAAAAAAAAATATGAAATTACCATCAATTTTTTTTTTTTTTTAAGAAAAAAAACAAAAACATTTTATATTTTTAAAATAAGCTCATTATACTGTGGGTATGGTCCAAACCTCTCTGGTGATCGTTTTCAGCAGATCATTGTATTATCTCCTTGATTGTGTATTATTCATAACTAATGATCGTAATAGCCGTTTACAGCAGCAGTAAATCACAGCTCTGTTACAATTAGCTTTGCTGAGTTCACTAAAGGGATCTGCCCCCCCCACCTCTCAAAAGGACTTTGAAATTGTAGAAAACATAAGGTTGCAAGTGATTATTTTTACTGAAACATGTTAAACAAATGACAGTACAGATTATTATAATTATTAATATTTTTATTTTTATTATAACTTTAGATGCATAATATGAACCAACTGAAATATTTAGCATAGCATACAATATGAAAGTGGATATTCAAATGTTACTAAGTTTATAATTATTATTTATATTGATTGTTATTAAGTTGTTAGTTTAACTCCTGCAGGGTTTTAATGAACTCTTTTGGCAGAAGTGATAAAAGTTAATATAATGAGAGAATGAAAGCTTATATTGAATATACAAATGGGTTTTCATAACTTAACACACAACCAAGAACCTACACAGGGTTCTTGGATGTCTTGGAGAGTCAAGATTTGTTCTGTCTAAACAAAACAGGGAAGATACACGGTTTCTTTGGAAGGTGTAATAAATAAAGCCTCCAATGCAAAATTAATGTTTGGATGATCTCTTCCATGTGTTGGCGGTTATGTCAGGTGGATCAAACATCACTTAATGTTTTTTTGTATAGACTTCATCTGCATAAGGATATAAACAATCTAGAGCAGGTTTAGAGAAGGGCTACAAAAATGGTAAATGATTTTCAGGAAAAAAAAAGTAGTAAATCAGGAAAGACTAAAGCATATCAATATGTATAGCTCTAAAGGGTGAATCATTTCAATACATTGATTCAGCAAAGCGTAAGAGCGAAGTATATTTCAAAGGAGGAGAAATGTTAGGCTGAGAAGGTTTAGATGTAATGTTGAGAAGTTTAACTTGCAGAGAAGGTGGTAGATACCTGAAACAGCTTCCCAGCAGAAGTAGTAAAGGTCCATACGATGAGGGAATTTACACACATAGGATAGGCATATAACTATCCTGAATTGAACAAATACCAAATAAGGTTTAAAGTCTTTATAGCAGGAAAAATGGGCCAACTCGATAGTTGAATGGTTCTTATCATTAGATTCCATGTTTCTATGTCTAATTTTAGCTTGTTTCTATATAAGAATATTTAGCATAGCGTTTTCCCTGTGAAGCAGGTACATCACTAACCTCAGGGGTTAATGAAAAGCATCTGTAAGTGAACAGGATGGTTCCAATTACCTCCCATTGAACCTTTGTTTGGCATATGAATTGCAAATGACTTCATTTATCCTGCAAGCCATTTCAAAGTATGTTGTGGCCGATGATTTCATTCCCAATCACATTACATTGTTGATTTAAGTGACATTTACTGATCCTCTAGTTCTAGTTCCTTGCCGGAAATTCTAAATCTATTAAGGTTAAATGTGAACAATGATAATGTTTATAATATTTACACCATCGTAGCCTTATCTTCAAAGCTGCCATCTAACAGCTTTAGTGTAGTTTAGATTTTATTAGGAGTTAATATGTATTTGTGTTGTATTTAATAGGGAAATGTTTATTTGTCTGCTTTGGCATGCTTATCCTTTTTTCTAGTTAATGAAATTGGAGAACAACACAAAAATTTATATATGTACACAAATTATACAATTTTACTGACCCAAGTGAAATAAGTATGGTCATATTTTACATTCTTACTGTATGTTCAGTGGAAACATCAAGTTGCTCTTTTTATTCTGTATAACATATAGTTATAATAGAACGTCATGTCACACAAAATGATAAGATGTCTTCATTTCTAGCAACCTCTGTGAAATATGCAAACAATTCTATGTGCTTTAGACATCCAACTCTATGATATGTATATAAGGACTTGCCCCAACACCCAGATTGCAGCCACATGATTTGCCACAGCACCCCGATTGCACCCACAGGATTTGCCCAGATTGCATCCACATGACTTACCCTACCCACAGATTGCATCCACTCTCTCTAATGCATTACTTACACTAGTGTGGCTGGTCCATCCCTTACACTGGCACTTTACCTATTGTGTAATACACCCTAAATCCCTCTAGATTGTAAACTCGTTTGAGCAGGGCCCTCCTCACCTGTTGTCTCTGTAAATCAATTTATGATACTACTTGTTATGTCCTGTCTACCCATTGTACAACGCTAAGAAATTTGATGGTGCTATATAAAACAATAAATAATAATAATAATAATCCACAGTGGTCTCCTCTTGATTCTCCCCTTTTTCATTATCTCTTCCATTTTTTTTTATTTCAGCTCTCCCTTTCTTTCCCTTTAGCTCTCCATTTTCTCCCTATTTCTCTTTTTTCTCTTTATCTCTCCCCTTTTTCTTTATCTTCCCCTTCTCTTTGATCACCTTCTCAATAACTCTCCTCCCCATTATCTCTTGCTATCTCTTGTCTTTCTGTTTATCTTTTCCCTTTCTTTTTTTATCTCTCTTTGTTATCTTTATCATCTCACCTTTCTCTTTATCACTCATCTTCCGTCTCATTGCCCTTTCTCTTTATCTCTCTTATCTCCACTTTTTCTTTATCATTCCAACTCTTTACCTTACTTTTTTCCTCTCATACAACTCTGGATTCTAACTAAATGAATATGATAAACTAGGTGGCGTGAGAGGGTTCCCTCAACAACCACTTGACTATTTGTTCCATAAATGTATTCACACAATTTATTAAGCCTAATGCACGTTGCTGTCTCCTGCTTCAGTAATGGAGTAACGTTATATAATACTATCTCTGAGGTAGCACTTTCGCTAATGGCTGCTTTACAATAGATATGTAGATGTAATTTACTCTACTGGATTTAACACATTTGTAACTAAATGCATTTGATTCTATTTCTGTTCTGTTTCCTAGAAATAATTCTTCAATCATATAAAACTTTCCCTCTTACATTCTTTCTGGAAACACTTAATTGTCACGTGACACAAAAGCAGGCACTGATAAGTCGTTGCCATAGAAACTGAAAAAGACCCTTAAATGTTCTGTGTTGTTTCTTTGCTCAGCATACTAGAGAATGCAATTAATGTTTTGTCTAGTATATTGCTACTATTTTACTCCCATTTACAAATTCTGTGTTTCTATGTTTTTAATACAAAACCAACACTGATATTATATATACGCATTTAATATAATGTGGCTATTTTACTAATAACAGACAACAAACAATATGCAAAGTAAATATATAATAGAGTTACAATACATTAAATGGCATTATTAGTTACTATCCCTTCCTTCTATGATGTGGTGTTCTATGATCTATTCTCCATTGTAATATATCAATAGCCAATGATGCTTTGGGATATGCAAAATAGTAAAAAAAAACAGTTTTACTTTGCATTTTCATTGATTTATACCTTTATGCATTAACTCAATGCATATATTATATTTTTAATGTATTGTACACACAATTGTAAACGCAGTTAACTGATATAATGCATCTAAAATTGCTCCATTGTCAACCTTAGTAACTTAAGCACCATATTACATAAGTAAATAATGCTTATCATCATTTGTTTTCTCCAATAGTTGCTTATCCGCTTGTGACGGTTTTACTTATTTTTTTGCCATTTTCATTAGACTTGTGCATTCGTATTAAGGCGAACATGAAAACGAACACGAAGGGTCTTTGTTGTTCAGCCCGATTAGCGAACAAACAAACATGGCGGTGGCAAAATGTATACGAAGACACACAACACAAAGAATCTTCGTGTTTGTCTTCGTTTATTAATCTCCCTGGTCCTTCTCCATCTAGCCTACCTTATCTATGCAGCATTGCAGGGGTTAAAGAGAGTGGAAATCCGTATATTCACCATCAGGAGTTAAAGGGCCATGCAAGCGACTCTATTGTTCGCCTCTAGTGGCCTCCTCTGGCATCAACCAATTAAGTTGTTCTTATGGCCCTGTTAACCCCTGCATTTCATTGGTTGATGGCAGAGGAGCTCCCTGCCGGCGACCAATAGAGTCGCTTGTACAGACCTTTAACTCTTGGAGCGGGGCCCTTTAACTCCTGACCATTGGTCTCCCCAGTCCAAGAGTTAAAGGCCAACTCTTTGTGTTCGTGTTCGTCTTCGTGGGGGAAAAAACTTCGGATTCCACAAATATTCCCCCGTTCCTGTCGTCGCTTCGGGAGAATATTCGCGTACATTCTTCGTGTTCGTTTTTTTTCTTCGTTTTTTGCAACTTTTTCAGGGGCAGAAAAAGATTTCTCTTTATACCACTTTTTAGTCTTTCATTTAGTATGAAATAAATGTCAAAAAAACGCCAAATCTGGGCACCTATCTTTACAAATTGTGTTATTATTTATTTTATTGTTTTCATTTTTAGATTTTTGGGTCTTTAAGGACCTCAAGGATCTCTCTTGGAATTGGATTGTGAACCTTATGATGTCATGGTTTAATAATTTATTAATTTTACATTTTATTTCTTTGTTATTTTTTAAAGTACTTTTGTTTAGGAAGAGAGAGAGTCATACATTGCCGTGTAGGACTGACACCTCTGACAGAGAATACTCACACTTTTTGGGGGCATCTTCTGTTATTCTGATGTGACCTACACCAGATCAGTCTCCTTACAGCCTGATCTCCCATATACCTGCTTGGAAATGTCCCCGACCAGTGCAAAAACTGTCACTATTAATGTCCAGAGCACAATGCCCCTTCAGTCTGGTGGATAATGTATGAATCTGGGTTTGGTGGATGCCAGGAGAAGGCTAACTACCGTAATGCATACTGCCTACAGTAAAGTTTGTTGAAGGAGGTCCCAGAAGAGTGAAGGCTGTTGTAGCTTCAAGCGAGGTTATTCCTTACTAATGCCCAAAATCCATCCAGACAAAATTTTCTTTTCGTTTTTGCCAGTTCTGATGGAATTAGGAGGTCTTTTTTGATCCGTAAAATTTATTTAGGCCTCAGATAGGTACTTTTAAATAACATTTAGGGTGTGTGTGTGTGCTGATTCCTTGCTTTGTTGGGTTGTACAATGTGCTATTTAGTGTGCATCTTTCTTAGCTTGCATCTAGAATATTCTAGATACAAGATCAGACGAATGTACTGCCTGTTCAAAAAAGAAGGCCATTCTGTATCTTTGCTTATTTAATTTTACTTGAAAGGGTAAATGGTAAACAATTTAGTATGTTTCATCAGCCCGATGAAATCGAACCTTTCTTTCGCTCCTGATTACAAATACTACCCACTGAGCAGTCAGGAATAAAATCTCAACAAAGGGCATTGTTTCTGCTGAAAAATGACCTGTCTGCCAAAGAGGACTGAAAGATGTAGAGGTGCAATGAGGATATAACGATGAAGTAGATGTGGGGACTTGCAATCTTTAAATCTTCAACCAATTAGTGAAATACCCAATGCAGCTG